>NC_058031.1:2676763-2811763 GCF_019176455.1 Solea senegalensis
CTGTGCGTGAAAACAACCAGAGAGGAAATGTATGATCTCCCTCTGACGTCAGCAACAAATACTTTGAGGGGCAATGGACAACTAAAGGATCTTTCCCTTGGGATCACAGTTTTTAAAATTATAACATGTGAAATATGTGTTTCTCTGGCTGGGGAATGCAGTCGTGTTCACAAACAGTCTCTTTTTGTTTTGTTCTTATATTAAACTTTAAAGAAGTAATACTTCTTTTTAACATAAATTACACTTTTTACTTCAGAATACAATAAAAACTCAAATATGGGTTTTACTGAATCATCTGAACCTTAATTTAACGGATAAAGTTTAGGTTATACAGCGAGAAGACCCGGGTTCGAGCCCCAGTTGGAACAAGGGCCTTTCTGCATGGAGTTTGCATGTTCTCCCCGTGTGTGCGTGGGTTCTCTCCGGGTTCTCTGGCTTCCTCCCACAGTCCAAAAACATGCAATGTGGGGATTAGGTGAATTGGACATCCTAAATTGACCATAGGTGTGAGAGTGAATGGTTGTTTGTCTCTATCTGTGTGTGTGACCCTGCGATGGACTGGTGAACTAGCTGAGATTGGCACAGCACCCCCGCCACCCTCTGGTGAAGGATAAAGCGGTTGATGATGACTGACTGACTTTATATCAATCCATTTCTTGCTCTTCTTCTGTGGAACACACGCTCCAGCTGGTTTGATCCATTCAGCCTTGCTTCCACAAGAAAGACCCTAATCTCAAGTACATACATACACCGCTTATTCCATAAGTCGCTTTGGATAAAAGTGTCTGCTAAATGACATGTAATGTAATGTAATGTTATTCTAAGGCAGTGATTTCCAAACCTGGATTACGAAAAGTGATGAAGTGAGTATGCAAAGACAAAAAAAAACATGATTTGCAAACAGTCTGATTACATTTTGAAAGTGGCATATACAGTTAAATTCATTGCAGTAGATTTCTTTAAAAAAGAAAGTGAACTGGTGTTGCTCCCTGATCTATTTTGGTGAGAAATAATTGATTTTATTTTATGTGTCCTGATTTCTAAGTGCACAGGAGTATGGAGGTCAAATGTCTGAAGCGGTACAGTTCTGTGAAAGGTTTGGGAGCCGCTGTTCTAAGGCTATGCAAACAAAGTGATAACACTCTTAACACAAACAAACACACTTATGACTATAAGCCATAAACCCTCTCAGATGTTACACACTGAAACATGGATGTTTTTGGCTTCAATGGTCAGACAGTCAGACTACTCACAAGTCTTTTATTTCAGTGGTTCCTCTAGTTTGGTCAGATTTATAATGTTTATTATTATCTTTATATGCCCCTCATGTCGCTGTTATAATATTTATATGCCCTACACTAACCTATACCTTCACATGAGCAATCAAACCTCCACGTGAAGGCTTTGTTTCTTGTTGGATCTCCAGTAAAACATGTCACATATGCCTTTGTGATGATGTATCACATTTTGAAGGGGTGTCCCATTCAGTGAGGCTAGAGTTTAACCACTTTAAACTCTAAGGGGGTCGAGCCATGTGGCAGTGGAAGAAAAAATGAGAAATAGGATTGGGCTCTTGAGCTTAAGGGCCAGCTAATGTATGTCTTCTCCCAGCCTCGTGCTTTGTTTCAAACAACTCGCCTCATGATTTATGGCCCCACCTGCCCGACTGTTTATTTTCAGATGAGATCACACCCGCGGACTTTCTGAGCACCTCACTCAATATCTTAGCAAAATATCAAAAATATGCCAGCGGAGGTTTAGGCAGAGATATGATGCCAGGGCCAAAGAGTGAGTCTGGTCCACACAAAGCAAAGACAGCAGTCCATTAGTGCAGAATGTCAACAGTCCTTTCAGACTCTGGTGAATTTCAAAACACTGTCAAGGTCCATGTAGAGACAACCATGGCCGACTGGACTCAGACAAGAATCTCCTGAATCCCAGATCTGTGTGTGTGTGTGTGTGTGTTAAAGGTAAACAGTTCAGAGGCGTTATTAGAAGCAAAGTCAAGATAACAAACATATTTTCGAATAATGTCAAAGATGTATGTGGGAGGTTTTAGCAGATTGCTGGTTTGTGCGACCACTTGCACGGTGGCCTGTTGAGTGTCCGCTCCTCCCTGCTTATTATGATAAAGTCCCGACAGTGTGAACATTCACTATATGTCACTCATAGACTGTTGTAACTGAGAGAGCAATGTGTAACTGTGCAAACTTTAAGCCACTCTGTTAGATGTATGTATTCACACGGGTGATTTTTTTTAATCTCATCTGTATTTTCTCTTCCAAGTCCTCAGAGGAAACAAAAACAATCCCACACGCTTGTGAACACTGTGCGCCAGAGAGAAAGCAACAGAAGATTCTGAGTGAAAGAAGATTTTTCCATCACTTTGTGGAGCTTTACCATGGGGTGAGCTCCTGCCATCAGTGGCTTAAGGTACTGTCAATAATCTAGGCTTTGTAAAACAAAAAGTGCTGTAAAACACACACATAAACTGTGCACATGTGTCACGTTGGCTTTTACAGGTTTTGTGTCTGAACTTAATCATGTATGTCACTTCAGACTTCACAATGACACCAGGGGAAAGGTTTAAATATGTCGTGCAGCACCTTTTACTGGTGCATCACACCAGTGTAGATTTCTGTGTAATTACCAAAACACCCACATCCAAGTTTGCACAGCTTGTCCTCCTTGGACACTGTATTAGCTTCCATTCCACCGTAACCTAACCATAATTCAAATATTAGCTCTAAACTTAACCACTTCCACAGAAATTAGGTTCTGCCTCATTACAGCCAGTTTTTTTTTTGCTCTCTGCGAGGACTAGGACTAGTACACATGTACTAGTACACACAAAGAAGAAGCAATCTTCTCATGTGTGGTCCTATGATAATTGGGTGTATATGTGTTGTATATCTGTCTTTTAACGTGGCCTTGCTGTTCAGACTGACTCCAGAAAACTTAATTGGAGCTGCTGGATGAAAGATACAGCAGCAGCTGTGAGGCCTGTTGTCAGGCAAGTGTTCAGGGAGCACGATCTCCTTCATGGGAAGACAGAAATACAAATACTTTGTTACTGTACTTAAGTACAAAATTCATTTTGTTATTTATATTTATAGCCACTTTTACTTTTACTCCACTACGCACTACTATCTTTTTTACTCTTTACTACCAAATAAAATCAGAAGAAGAAGAGACTTGATGAACTGCTTTACACTATAGTTTTGACATTCACACATGGGGTTAAGTGTCTTGCTCTAGGACACATATAGACTGAGCCAGGAATTGAACCCACAGCCTTCCTGTTGAAATACAACTCGCCCTACCACTGAGCTGCCATGGCTCAATCCTAACTCCTCACTTTTTTAAATACTTTTACTTGTAAAACCTAAGTACATTTCAGAAAATGACTTTTGATACTTAAGTGCAGTAAATGTCATATACTTTAAGACTTGTACTTTTACTCAAGTATCCCTTTAAGGTACTTGTATGGTGCTAACCACTAAATATCCAGAACCTACACCCACATCATAGTGTCCACTGGTGACAGAGAAGTGGTTCAGATTATCACCCATAACTGCACAGATTGATGTAATTATTTTACTACACATCAACTTTTAACTTTAACTAAATTCTTCCGTCAGTAAGTGTACTTTGGTAACTTTGGTTTTGTTTACATGCACAGATTTTTAAATGATGGTCTTTCTTATCTGCCAGCTTTTCCGGGAACACTTGCTACCCGTTTACTTCTTCCCATACTCACACACAGTATCTCTCTAAAGGAACTTCCTGTTTATGGCCAGCTGAGCTCCTCTGTATCCGACTACGCCTGCAGCAGATCGTGGCCTCTGATCTCTAGCCCTGGAGGGCCTGGGGGGGGGTCCACAGGTAGAAAATGCGATACTCCACCCTCTTGGCCCTGCTGGTAGGGGTCATACTGTACCTGGTGATGGGAGCGCTTGTCTTCCGCACCCTGGAGGCCCCCAAGGAGAGCGCTGCCTATGAAGCCCTGCTTAAAACCAAGCAAAAGTTCCTCGACAATAACTCTTGTGTCACCGAGCAGGACTTCCTCGTACTTGTGAAGGTATCGTCTTTATCATCAAACACAGACAGTGTTGTTATTGTGTTATGTGACACACACAGCAAAGGTTTAGTGCAGGACTATTCAATTACAAACTCCTGTAGAGGCCAGTACATCACAAAGTGTATTTTAATTATTTTGGTCACACCTGTCTGGCTGATGTTTATAATACATGTAAACATGTTTGTCCGACTAAATCCACCTTCTCAAAGTCAGACTAAAATACTCACACAATGAGATTAGGAGTTGAGTTACTTCCAAGTGGAAACCGGACATGACGTCACCCAAAAGAATCTGAACTCCTGTTTTGAAGCGTCTAGGTCAGGGATCAGAAAGTAAATGTGGCCGAGGGCCAGTTTTTTTAAGCAATTGAATATTGGGCCAAAACATTTAAGTGCCTTAAAACGTCTTTAGTCAGAAACAAAAAACCCCTTAAAAAAAAAAAAAACACTTTAGTTTAGGTTAACTGTCAATTCCAGCAACATAATCTCTTTGAATAAGTTCATATTTTCTTCAGAATAAAAAAACTTGATATCAAATTTTATTTTATTTTTTTCATTTATCCAAATGTTATGAAACATTTGGATAAATGGTAGAAAGAAACATAAATGTAAATAATGATAATGTGTTGAAAGGTGTGTCTCTTCCCTGCAGAGAGTAGTGACCGCGGTGGACGCAGGTCTGGATGTGAACTGCCTTTCTGCCAACTTCACCAGCCGCTGGGACGTGGCCTCTGCCATCTTCTTCTGTGGGACCATCATTACCACCATAGGTAGGAGGCAAACGTGGGTTTTTGTTTCCCACTGAACACGTGTTAAGGCACTTTGTCTGATGAAGATATGAGGTTATGTTTCTCCATTTCATTCATAATAATAATAAATAAATCCTCATATACTGCTAACAGCTTATATGTACTATAGAGCTGAAACAATTAATTATTAATTAAATTAAATTATTATATAAAATTTTTCATGATTAAAACAAGATTTCCGATTGTTTAAGCTTCTTATATGTGAATATTTTCTTAATTTCTTTGCTCTGGATAACAGAAATTATTAAAAGTGAATCATTTTGGTTTGTGGACAAAACAAGACATTAGAGAACATTATCATTTCCAGGTTTGATGTTTTAAGGTTTTCTGATATTTTATGGACCAAACGATTAATCGAGAAAATAATCGACAGATTAATCGTTAGTTGCAGCTCTAATGTACTAAACAGTATACATACGTTAAATATGTTGCATGAATATATCTGAAGGTATATGTTTTGTTTGTTTGTTTTTTTTATCACAGGCTTTGGGAACCTGTCTCCTCGAACATGGTACGGCCAGTTGTTCTGCGTGTGCTACGCTCTGGTAGGGATCCCTATGTTTGGCATCCTGCTGGCTGGAGTGAGTGACCACTTGGGCACCGTGCTGCGGAGAGCTGTGGTCAAGATCGAGACTCTCTTTCTGGTGAGAGTCGTCTCTCTGGTTATGTCTGGATATACACGAGTCACAGCTTTGCACCTTTAATCCTGTGTTGTTGTTGTTTTTCATTGCCCTCAGCTGCAAATTATTTATAATAATAAGTTAACAATTAATAATTAACTTCATTGTTCAACAATTGTTTGTTAAAATTAGTGGCCGTTTTCTGCAGCCCAACAAAAATATTCAGTCACAAATCTACTCGACATGTTTCTACCCGAGAGGTTGAAGTGTTCCATCAAATAATGATGACCCATGACCAAGTGGAAAGGGAAATTTTCTTGTATCTGCAGGGTTGTAGGTTTGAGTCCTCACCAGGTCAAAGGGCAGGGGTGCAAGGAAGGTACATAGTAGAGATTGGGTGAAATGCAAAGAAAGAATTTCCCTAAGGGGATTAATAAAAAATATATATACTTTGTTTTGTTACTCATGATTACGTTCCAAAATTTATCTTAAATGTGTTACAGTTATTTGACGAGATTTAAAAAAATGTTTTCATGTTTTTTAATTACTGCTCAAGGCCCACCTGCAGTACCTTCACAGCACACCAGGGGGCCACATCTCACACTTTGGGAACAACTGGTGTAAAGGAATATTCATGTTTGTGTACTCTTGAAACAGGTGATTTCTATTATTGAGTATGACAACAAACCCAGAGATTAATACACAAATGCAAAGTAAAGAAGGTAGAAGTCACTTTACAATCATTTACTGTGAATCTGGATTTATATTGTGATGTCTGTATTAGACAAACTTAATCGTAGGATCTATATGTTTAGATCCAAGTGGATGATCACAAACCGGTCTTCAAACAAAAACCTTGCATATTTAAAAAAGTTTAAAAAGTTACAATCTTGGTACGAGAAAATACTTTAAGATAGATTTGAATGATTATGAATTTTATAAAACAAGCTAAATAGAACTTGTACTTGTGATAAAGTTAAATATATACAATACACAGGATAATGTAGTGATTTAGTTTTATTCATTCTTGATCTCTGTGTTTTATTTTTAAATTTGAGACTATCATGACAGTCTCATTATTCAGTCTGCCTCTGTATTTACCCTTTTTTTCCTGTTTCCCATAGAAACGTATGGTCAGACCGACCACTGTGCGTGTGATCTCTGCGGTTCTCTCCATCCTGATTGGTTGTCTGATCTTCCTCGCCGTGCCAACAGTCGTCTTTCAGAAAGTGGAGTCCTGGTCCTTTCTGGAGTCACTTTACTTTGTGGTTATCACGCTCACCACAGTCGGCTTCGGAGACTACGTACCAGGTACTGACACACAGCCTCATGGGACTCCCATTTGTAGCTGGTCTGGAGCATCAGTTTCAAACTGGAGACCACGGACACACCACCTTCACCACCAGAACCTGACCTGAGATCATTCACCCTCACTCTCTGTGTGTCCAGGTGGTGGTCGTGAGGATGACGTGTTCTTCAAGCCTCTGGTGTGGTTGTGGATAGTGTTTGGTCTCGCCTACTTTGCCTCCATCCTCACCATGATAGGCAACTGGCTGAGGGTGTTGTCTAAAAGGACCCGTGCTGAGGTACTATAAATGGAGCAGTAATTATACAGAGAGAGGAGGAGTTGCATTTGATCTTATTTAGACCCTGTTTCTACTCTATTTACTCCCTCCCTCAGATGGAGGAGTTGAGAGCTCATGCCACAGACTGGACCCAGAACATCCAGAACATGTCCATGGACTTCCGCATCCCAAATCCTCTGGAGTATGACCCCTTCCTCCTGCAGCGCCGGCGATGGAAGCGCAGCGAGCGCCGCCGCATCCGTCGAGGAGCCCATTGTGCTCTGGGATACTGGGTTCAAGGTGGATCTGAGAATGGGCATCTGCCGAACCGCTGGGCCGGCCTCTCCAGCTCCATGAGCCAGCTGGAGGCCCGTTCAACTTTGGAGAGAGCGATGGTGGCTCAGTCCAGGCCACGGGTCAGTGCTCTCGGAGGGGGAACGGTCCCAAGAGCAGGGCATGGACACCAGGTTGACCCGACTGTGAGTCTACAGGTGGAGGGCAGGTCATTTCACCTGCTGGCCCGTTCCTTCTCCCTCCCTGTGGCCCACTCCAGCTCAAAGCTAGACTCAGCAGGCCCAGCAATGCAGGGAGGATCTTTCTCTGGATCTGAGTCTTCATATGACTCCAGATCAGACGGCTCCTCAGTTTCCTCATCCTTTCTGGCACTGCACCAGTTCCAGCCCTGCTATAACATCAGCACCATGGAGAGGAAAGGAGCAAGAGGCACAGACATGGGCACAGCACAAGAGAAAGACAAACTGATTCCAGCAGACAAACGTGGATCTGTACCAAACAGTGGCCACAAACATACATTTATGCCAGACTTCTGCCCATGCTCCTCTGCTTCTAACCAACCTTTTCCTTCTCCACTCCCCCCAATTATCCTCCCATCCCCTCCCCTCAACACTGCCTCCTCAGCCAGCTGCCAGCTACTGGATTTCTTTGGAGAGAACCTGGCGTACATCGACGAATCCTCAGACGCTCTGAGCGACCGTGGCCAGTCAGCGTCGAACATTGAGAGGAGGAAACGGCCTCGAAAACCCAAGAGGAGGAGCATGAGGAGGCAGCTGCCACACCAGTGGAGCCCCCTACAAGTACGGAGGCCCAACTGTGACCTGCGACCTCCCTCAAACCCACCTACACCTCCTCCAGACTCTTCTCAGCCAGACCTGCCCACAACAGAGAAGCAGACAGACTCAGCTCCTCCACTCTGATGGCTACTGCAAAAAAAACCGCACACAATCCCAAACAAGGCTGGTTTACAGCACTCGTACACAACAACCATTTCACTTTACAAGTCAGATATTATTCAGTGCTATTCATGCTCAGCAAACTCAGGCCACAAACTGTGCTTTGTTACTTGGCTCTGAAAGAACACAATAGCTTCTTGCTCTGGACTCTTTAAATAGATTGTTTACACCTGCTTTGCTTCACAGACGTGTCAGCATGAACCCGGCGCTCATAATTCAACACATTCTCTATCAAGTAAATGAACCAATAATTAACGCAACGCTTGTCTAGGAAATGTCAGGGTTTACCTGACAAAATGTTTTTACATAAATCCTAAGTGAGAAACAAATAAGCCCTGAAGGAATTATATTTCATTTTAAAACTGACCACACCTGGTTCACACAAGGATTTCTTTTGTGGTTTTAGGAGGCAATGAGTCACACCATGATCCAGACATCATTACACATAATTACAGTATCTGCTCTGTTGATCTGGCTCTTAGCCGCTGAGCTCACTTGATTCTCCACAGAAGCGTTTATCAGTAAATGTCAGGTTTGAACTGGCTTTAAATTCAGTGCGGGTTTTTTTTTTCTTCCCCCCACTGCTTTCTAGAGCCTGGGTGGGCAAAAGTGCTTTAAACTAAACTACTTCCACTAACGTCAACATCAAAATGATTACACTGATACAAAGTTTAAAGTTAATCGCAAAAAAGAAAGAGCAGAGGGAGGATTTTACCCTACGAGTGCCATAGATGTACTAAATGATGGCTGTTTTACGCAGACTAAACACAGCATGTCAAGTTGTACATGTCTTACCACCACAACTAGTGAAACCTCTCTTAGGAAAAAGTGCAGTGATGGTTGTCTTGTTTATTGTATTTTCTGACCATCTAATCCAATGTTTCCTAACACTGGTCCTCAGGGAACACTGCATCTGATTCAGATGAAGAGCTCGTTATCAGGCTTCTGCAGAGCTTGTTGTTGAGCTGACCATCTGGATCAGGTGTGTTGGAGCAGGGCAACCTCTAAAACATGCAGGGCAGTGTTCCCTGAGGACCAGGGGTTGGGAGGCAGTGATCTAATCCATTGGCTGACACTGTAGCACGAAAGAGGAAGATATAAACAATAAGGATTTGAAAGGTTAAAGAGGGGGAAACTGCATTTTAAAATGTTTGAGGCTTTGTTAGATTTCAGGGATGTAAACGATGCCTTTTGATGCAAATCTGTGAATGTAAACCAAAAAGTGGTCAACATTATAACTCTACAGGACACCTGTATGAATGCACTGTATACAATGTACTTTATCAGTGAGCATTATTCACAGGCTGATGATGATAAAGTTACAGAAAACAAAAAAGGCAAACATACATATCTCTTAATGGTTCATTATGGTTTTTAATGGTGTGTTTATTCCTTTTATGCTCATGGAAAAAAGTGCATAGTTAAGTTTTATCACACATTTTATATGCAGTATAAACGTGTGACACACTCCTGTTGTGCAGTGGAAGTGAAATGACTTGAACCCTGAGCGTCCTGGATGAACTCAGTTTCTGGTGGATGTGGGATAAACAGTCACTTCCTGCTAACTCACAACCAGGAGCTACGACACGAGGCCATCATGGCAGTGCGCCGTCCACCAGAGCCAAAATAAGTAACTCACTGACTCCGCACTAATTTTCAGGATCCCACATATTTTGTAATTTGTTGACAGTGGGCTGGAAGGAGAAAGATTGTCACTTGGCTCTACACTGATGCGCTGACCATGACCCGCAGTATTGTGTGACTCCTGACCTGAAGGACATATTTCATCTCTCACTGTTTTCTTTACATTTTAAATTCAGTGAGCTTAGACTTAAAGTGTGCCTATAAAAACTCCAAAAAAACAAATAATTCATGTTTCCAGCCTCTCCAGTGGTTTTCTCTGCTTTTTATTTTGTTTTTATTTTTGAGGTTCAGACTACTGGTGAGCCCAAACAGGAAATATGGTGTCACTTAGGGTTTCATTTCCTCCCATTTTCACAACTTTAAGAAAACATTCAGCAGAGTAATGTATGATGACAATATTCAAAACAGCAATATTTTAACATGTGCAATTACATACTTTCAAATGGTGTGTTAATGGGCAGAACTCCCATTAAAATGTGCTTGAAAATGAAGAATACATTTTAAAAAAGTTCTTTCCCCTCATCTTTCAGGATTTACACACATGAACAAAAGACTCTGAAGTCTGAATATGTTTAAAACACATACTTTTAAACTTGTAAAGTTCATTTTTGACATGTTTGCAGAGATTTTAATTGAATTATTTATGATTTGAGGCTATGGTGAGTGATGGTGTTTTACTCTGCTCCACTTATAATTAGAAAGACTTCTTAGTATAAATGTCTAGATGACTGTTACAAAGACTTTGTCAGTCTTATCTGAAGTACCTTAAAGCGAAGTTAAAGTAGTTATAATAAAGTAGTTATAATATTACTTAAGTAAATGTCTTAAAGTAAATGACAATTACTGTACTTCAGTATCAAAAGTAATTTTCTGATATAAAATGTACTTAATTTTTAGAAGTAAACGTATTAATAAAAAGTGAGGAGTCAGAATTGAGCCATGGTAGCTCAGTGGTAGGGTGAGTTGTCTTTCAACTGGAAGGTTGTGGGTTGAATTCCTGGCTCTGCTAGTCTATATGTGCTCTTGAGCAAGATAGAGAATGCAGTGGAGTAAAGGTTGCTAGAAATATAAATATAACAGTAACTTACGTAACTTACGTAAGTAACTTTTGTACTTAAGTACAGTAACAACATATTTGTACTTTGTTACATTACAACACTGGACGACTTATAGTGAAGCAGACATTGGTTTGAACATGGGTTGAATGAATAATGCCACTCTTTAAGCTGGGGAAATTATAGAAATGTCGCCCTCATCTGTTAAAAAAGAGAAGAGCTAGTCCTCTGTGGGTTTGGTCTCCCAGCTGTTTTTTGTCCCAGCAAGGCCTCAAGTACAAGCTACTATTTTGGTGACATCGATATCTTCCGTTTATTCCTGTGTATCCTTAGTCTTGACTTTTTAATTTTGCATTAATATTGTCCTGATGCCAGAAATCACTAGAAGCCATCTTTAATTGAACTGCTACATGTCGAAAGGGTTTGGCTCTAGTTGACACAGACTTTACACAGACTTCTCTTACATGTTGGTGATGTATAGAAAGTGTAGTAGTATGAATCATGAGGTATTTTGCTATACCGAAGCTGTACAAGCTGAATCTTTGTGTATCAGAATGTGTGTATGTGCTCTGAATGGGAGTCTGTGCATACACTCATGAGGGAGAGAGAGAGAGAGAGAGAGAGAGAGAGAGAGAGAGAGAAAGTGAGAGAGAGACCAGGGGTCGATGTCCACAGCAGTCTCCCCTCCCAAGGACAGTGGGACCCAGTGTGAGACAGCGCAAGGCGCTCCACTGTGGGATAAGTACAGGTTGGATATAGCAAGGGGTAGTTAAGTGGAAAAGACTAACAGATGCTGGGGCTAGTTTACTCAGGGGGGAGGGAGCCTCACCACAGCTCAAGCTCTAGCACTCCGACATATATGCACACACAAACAAAGTGAGGCTGCATTCTCACTGTGGCTACGAAAAAACAACAACAATTTTTACGGCAATGGCTGGAGAACAGTTTGTATCTCTTTAAGCTATTTTAACAGCAGAAGCAGCTCAGATAAAAAACCCGTCATACTCTTACTTGAGTTCAGGAGGATGTACTGTCTCCGACCTATAAATCCAATCTCAGTTCCCCCAAAAAACGTCCAGTGAAGAAATCTGTCCCGTGTACCTGTCTGTATCTGAGCAGAGGGGAAAATAAACATGGTTCTGTCTGCATGCCAGGACAGTTGAGCTGCTCTGTTTTGATGGGGGGCCTTTTGGGTTTATTTGTAATTCCTGAGCAATTCCTTAAGCAGTTTCTGGAATGAAGGCAGGTCAATACAGGACTGACTTTCCCAATGTATTACATAACAGATGATACAGTTGATACAGAGCCGGCGAAAAAAACATGACAAACAAAAAACAGTAATGCAAATATTGGCGTGTTGCACCAAATGATTGAGTTTGAAAAGATCAAGATCTGACTGCGACATGATGATGATGGAAGACGTCAAATCCCAGTTCACCTGGACCCTCAGTGTGAGCAGTCAGGTTAACTGGAGAACACAGGTCACTGGATGTGAGTGAGAATGTCTTTGTGCAGTCTGTCAGTCTGTCCAGTATTTTCACTGCAGCTTCAAGCAAAATGGATGGTTGGTAACTGCTTCTTGCTTTTAGACTGGGGGTGTCCAAACTTATTATTAAAGAGGGCCAGATTAGATAAAGTGAAGATGTTTGGGGGCCAATGGTCACTTCACATCTTTTTTTAACAGTAACTACAACATAAAAATGCACAGTTTAATTAAAATTAGTCGTCTAACTATGACTTTTTTGTCAAATTTTGAACGACATCCTAAAGTATGACTTTTTTGTCAAATTTTGGACGACTTACCAAAGTATGACTTTTTTATCAAATTTTTAACGACATACTAAAGTATGACTTTTTTGTCAAATTTTGGACAAAATTATAAAGTATGACTTTTTTGTCAAATTTTGGACGACATACTAAAGTATGACTTTTTTGTCAAACTTTTGACGACATACTAAAGTATGACTTTTTTGTCAAATTTTGGACAACATACTCAAGTATGACTTTTTTGTCAAATTTTGGACAACATACTAAAGTATGACTTTTTTGTCAAATTTCGGACAACATAATAAAGTATGACTTTTTTGTAAAATTTTGGACGACATACTAAAGTATGACTTTTTTGTCAAACTTTTGACGACATACTAAAGTTAACTTTTTTGTCAAATTTTTAATGACATACTTAAGTATGACTTTTTTGTCAAACTTTTTACAACATACTAAATTATGACTGTTTTGTCAAATTCTGGACGACATACTAAAATATGACTTTTTTGTCAAATTCATGACGACATACTAAAGTATGACTTTTTTGTCGAAGTTTGGACAAAATACTAAAGTATGACTTTTTTGTCGAAGTTTGGACAAAATACTAAAGTATGACTTTTTTGTCGGAGTTTGGACAACATAATAAAGTATGACTTTCTCGTCAAACATTTGACGACATACTAAAGTATGACTTTTTTGTCAAATTTTGGACGACATACTAAAGTATGACTTTTCTGTCAAATTTTAGACAACATACTAACGTATGACTTTTTTGTCAAATTTTGGACGACATACTAAAATATGACTTTTTTGTCAAGCCTTTTGACCCACATACTATACTATGACTTTTTGTCACCATACCCACAAACCAAAATATGACTTTTTGTCCAATTTTGGACTCCACATACTATACTATGACTTTTTTTGTCAAGTTTTGGATGACATACTAAAGTATGACTTTTGTCAAATTCTAGCACTACATAAATTAATAGAGTATGACTTTTTAGTCACCCTTGGACTCCACACATACTAAAAATAATATGACTTTTTAGTCCAATTTTGGATCTAATATAGTAATGTATGACTTTTGTCCAATTTTGGGACTTACATACTATGATTCTTTTTGTGTCAAATTTCGATCTAATATAGTACTGTATGACTTTTTGTCAAATTTTGACCATTAATAATTATATTATGACTTTTTTGTCGTGGCCTGACTTACATACTAAAGTATGACTTTTTGTCACCCTCGACTACATACTATGACTTTGTGTCAAATTTGACACACTATTTTTGTCAAATTTCGGACGACATACTTAAGTATGACTTTTTTGTCAAATTTCAGACGACAAACCAAAATATGACTTTTTTGTCAAATTTTGGACGACAACCAAAATATGACTTTTTTGTCAAATTTTGGACGACATAGTAATGTATGACTTTTTTGTCAAATATGACCTTTCTTTTATCAAATTTCGGACGACACAGTAAGTTAAAGTACGAGTTTATACTAGGTCTGAGACAATTACCCTTATTAATTGTGAACTATTTTGATAATTTACTAGATTTTTTAGCATCTTAAAATGTGAATATTATCTTTGCTGCGTGTAACAAAAAGTAATCATTGAAGGCAAAATGTGACATGTGAAAAGTAAGTGACAGACTTACAATAGAGCTGCTTCCTCAGTGTTGTCGCTGACCTAAAAGCAGAGCAGCTGCACATGTTCTGTTAAAATACAGCCATAATAAGTAAAAGCCAAGCATATCACGATTAGATTTTATTAAAAGATTGACAGCTCTATTTATTACCTTTTGAGCGCTCAATTATATTGATGTAAGTGTTTCTGGAGCTGTTCTGTCTCTTCCTTTGTCGCAGGAGGGTAAAATGTCACTTAACCTGTGTCATTTTTTTTTCCAGATTTAAACAACTCTGAGGAACAAAAAAGTTAAGAAGAGAAAATGTGATGTGTGACTTAAATTAAGGCTGAAGAGATTTGTGAAATTATTACATTTTGTTGTTGCTATATCTTTTGTTAGCAGATAAAAGTCTACAGTATATGCATTAAATCTGTCTTTTTTTGTCATTTTGTTAAACACATGTTGACATCTACACTGCTCAAAAAAATAAAGGGAACACTAAAATAACACATCCTAGATCTGAATGAATGAAACATTCTTATTAATTACTTTGTTCTTTACATAGTTGAATGTGCTGACAACAAAATCGCTAATGGAAATCAAATTTATTAACTCATGGAGGTCTGGATTTGGAGTCGCACTCAAAATTAAAGTGGAAAAACACACTACAAGCTGATCCAACTTTGATGTAATGTGCTTAAAACAAGTCAAAATGAGGCTTAGTAGTGTGTGTGGCCTCCATGTGCCTGTATAACCTCCCTACAACGCCTGGGCATGCTCCTGATGAGGTGGTGGATGGTCTCCTGGACAGTCTGTGGTGCAACGTGGTGTTGGAGCGAGAGATGATGTCCCAGATGTGCTCAATTGGATTCAGGTCTGGGGAACAGGTGGGCCAGTCCATAGCATCAATGCCTTCGTCTTGCAGGAACTGCTGACACACTCCAGCCACATGAGGTCTAGCATTGTCTTGCATTAGGAGGAACCCAGGGCCACCAGCATATGGTCTCACAAGGAGTCTGAGGATCCCATCTCAGTACCTAATGGCAGTCAGGCTACCTCTGGCGAGCACGTGGAGGGCTGTGCTGCCCCCCCCACGTCTCCTGATGTACTGGCCTGTCTTCTGGTTGCGCCTCCATGCTCTGGACACTACACTGACAGACACAGCCAACCTTCTTCCCACAGCTCGCATTGATGTGCCATCCTGGATGAGCTGCACTACCTGAGCCAGTTGTGTGGGTTGTAGACTCCGTCTCATGTTACCACTAGAGTGAAAGCACTGCCAGCATACCTATAGAGCCACTCCTTTTTTGGGGGTGTCTTGCTAATTTCCACCTGTTGTCTAGTCCATTTGCACAACAGCATGTGAAATTGATTGTCAATCAGTGTTGCTTCCTAAGTGGACAATTTGATTTCACAGAAGTTTGATTGACTTGGAGTTACATTGTGTTGTTTAAGTGTTTCTTTTTTTTTTTGAGGTACACAAGTTACAGGTATAGATGACGTTAAGTTAGTCAAAGTCTACAGCATCTCATGTGCCTTTTTCTCACCAGTCAAGTAGTCTTTTCTTCATAGAGAAAATCACTTCACTAACAAGGATTTTTTACAGTACTTCCCTTTGTTCCAGAAATGTACCTAATGAGGCAGCAGATTCTGTGTCCCTACAAGCTAAACATGCTAGTTCTACGGAGACAGAATTAAGTATCTCCTTGCTTCCTGTCAGGATTGTAGTGTTTTTAGTGGCTGTGTTTCCACTACGATTGTTAAAATTTGATACACAACCTTCTGATCTGGAGCCAGACGCCATTACATATAGGTCAACAGAGGCTTTTTGTGTGAAAGGGGTGAAGTCGGCCATCTCTGATTGCCTTGTTTTAACAGACATGCATTTCAAAAAAAGGACACAAATGTAGAATGAAACGTCAAATTTGCCAAAGTTTATTGGGAGCCTTCATACAAAAAATGAAATAATGGCTGTAAAAAGGTACAAAGGATTATTGTTGACAATATACTTTTGGCATTTAAGGCCTATTTAACCCAACACATGAGACTCTGCAATTTTTAAATCTAAAACTGGATTTAAACAAGCAGATGACAGTAATATTTAAAAACATACAGACCAATAGATACCTGCAGATTACTGCTGTGATAGTTTACAACACAAACCCACAAACTTTGAAGAGCAACTAAAAAGAAAAAAACAAAAGAATCCTTGCTAATTTTTTCACTGTTGAACTTGTGAGGTTTTATAATAACACACAGCCAACTAATTTTAATGTGTCTGTTTCCAATGACAGCTCCATGAATGCAAACAAATGTATTTACACCACCTTCCATCACTTCACGTCTCACTATCGACGCGCCGGCATTAGAAGTTGCTTCGCTGTGACAGAGTCGGGGAAAAGGTTGTGGTAGGTGGGTAAGGGAACGTAGGCAGCGGTTATCATTTTGCCTGTCAGGAAACAAGGACACAAACACACGATTTAGAACAGATTTTGATTTTTTTTTATGTTGGATTCAAAACCACATGGATGGCATCATAACCTACCTGCAAACCAGCGTCCATGAAGTGCATTGACAGTAGCCATGGCTGCAGGTATAGAGGGACACTTCACATAAACATTACCCTGTGTGGAGAAGAGATCGTCAAGGTTACAAACAAAGATTTTCAAACTCAGATTCACTTGTAAGATCCAATAAAACGATTTATGCTATTTCTTGTATGCTCTGCACAAATATTACGAGACTTGGGAGGACGATTTAGTTTTTCACCTCAAAATAACTTATCGGTCTTCTGAGGGGTAAAGAGGACAGACATGTAGGCCAAGCTATGCTCACAACACCCCCTGCTGGACAAGGTAGTTACTTTAAAATGTCTGTTTCAGGGCAGGATATTTGGAGTAACTGTGTGGTCATTAACCTTTTCAATAATGCACCAGATTAGAGAGCCAAATATTGGAAAATTTAGAGCATTACTTCAGTAAAAATCTTTCAAATCAAAAATATTATTTAATCCATTTACAGTGATACCCAGCCCCATTACAAATTAACCCTTCACTAAGGGTGTGCATTTGTGTTATGCAGACACTTCAAATTCATAAGACCAGAACTAGACAAAAACCCACAAGGGCTAATGTTCACATGAAAACAGATGTTAAAAGGTAATTTTTAGAAGTAGAAGTAGAACATGGCAGTAAGTCTTACAACAGCTGAACGAACATAACAAGTTTTGATGAATGTTCTAACACTGAGGAACATTTTTAACAAGTTTAACATTCACACAGTGATTTGTAGCTTTACTTTTAAGACGATTGTTGATGCAAAATAACAGCCCTGTTCTCCCTCTGTAAAGTCTTTAACTCACATAAAAAGAATCTGACGCTTCTTTGTGAATACAGATTTGCTACTAACGTACTAATGTAAGATGCCATGCGTCATCATGATTACGAACTTATTTAAGGTGTTTCAAACATTAAACTGGGACACTTAAAATGACAGTTTTTGTGATTTCAATTTCCAACTTACTTGAGCAGAGTTCTTATCCACGTAAATGTGAACTATTCCTCCATGTTTGTTGCACTCCTCGATCACATCATCTTGGATCTCAATAGCCCAGCTCGGATCATTTTCCCTGCAAGACAAAGTCATGTCATTGACCCCGTTGCCGCTGACAACTAATAACTATTCACTTATGATTCCTGAAACAAAAGGGGATGAATTTCCAAAGCAAGGTTTAAACTGACTTTGCTCTTCTTTTTTTTCCAACATAGTAAGACAAAGACAATGAGGTTTAAGTTAGTTTTGGAGCTTAAATCAAGTTTTTGTCTGACTACTAGGCTGCAACATTTGACTGAATACAACTATAATTTTCAAAATCAATTCGGTAAATTCAGTTCCTGTGGCCGTAAACTGAAAAGCTTTATATCAACGACATGGACATCCTGAGGATTTGGAAAATACCGACATCATCCACATTATCTGTCACTAGGACAAACAACATAATTGATAATAAAGACCATCATTAGTTGCAGACCTACATTATGCATTAAAAAGAAAAGATAAGCACATGTAAATCACAATAAAGTCCTTACGCTTGTGGATTGAACAGGTTGGACAGCTGCAGACAGTGTGTGGCCAGAGGCTGTGATGGGAGGTTCAAGGCTTGGCTTGGAGCTGGAGTTGGAACAGCTGAAAAACAAAGAGGAATTGTTTGTCTCTAGATTTCTCCAATTAAAAGAAAAAGGAACATGTAAAGTAGGTTTCCCCCGGTCTTCAAACACTTACCTGGTGGAGCAGCAATGTTTCCAAAAGGTATGGAGCCGGTCATCTGCAGCGCCTGCTGAGCAGCAGGAGGAATCTTCAGACCAGTTCCTGTGGTCACACACATCAGAGAACTTGATTTTACAGAACACAACCCTAATAATAACAACAATGATAGTCTCTGTGCAAAGAGTTTGTGTAGCACGAACACGATTGCCTTGTATAATACTGTGTATAAATGTCATGTACATAATTTGCATTTTAATAAACAAAGTCCCATTAATTTAGTTTAGTGAATGGGCCCTTTGGACAGCAGCCATTTTGACAGGTCCCAGTCAGTCATCATTGATTTGATTAGTTCCATTAAACTTCCTCAGTGTCATGGTGTGTGCTCTTTCACTTTCCTGACTAACCAAGAACTGAACCGAGCCTTAAACATGTGGAAATGGCTGCTGTGCCCAGAATCATTTAAAGATCTTGGATCTAATAGAATAAAAACTACTTCACTTACCATTAAAAGATATCACAGCAAAGATAATTATCTTATGTAAAATGACAATTTGGTCAAATCGCACTTGTATCTATGGCTTAAGTCTAGGAAGCAAAGTCTAATGAAATACGTGTCATGAGTCTCTTTTACAGTCAATTTAGGAGAAACTTTCCCAGCATCTCAACACTATCACAGCAGGAGCCAGAACTCCACAAAGAGGCAGTCCTTGTTGCTTTTGAGCTCAGGCTGTTTGTTGATAAATAACAGCAACCACCTCACCAAAGGTGTTAGTGAAGAGAGTAGGGAGAAGCAAGCTTTGAATATCTAACAGTGAAGTTTAAGTGTAGTATGTTAAAAACATGCGTCACAACAAACCTTCAGCTAGTCGAGCCATGAGCTGTAAGCGGCCCGTAGTTCCGAGGTCGATGCCGGTCCGCTCCAACTCGTCGTTGTCCAGAAACGAGCTGGCCGTTGACGAGTCCGAGCGCTCTGTCACATGACCGACCTTCATCGGACGTCCGGCCAACTCAAAGCCGTTCAGTTGCTCCAAGGCCTTCTTTGCACATTCTGCATCTGCAAACTTCAATGGTGGGAAAAAAATGTTTAGGATCAAACGACCTTCAAACACGACAACACTTTCTGGACAACGTTGAGGCTTTGGTTACCGAAATGAAGCCGTATCCTTTGGATCGGCCGGTCTCACTGTCCATCATCAGCTGGATTCCCTCAATCTGTGAAAAACAAGCAGTAGTTTAAGATGTTTATCAATGTGTCTGTACAAAAAGATCAAACTCATATCATTACTAGAACTCTTTCAAACCTTTCCAAAAGGCTCAAAGATCCCACGAAGCATTTCCTCAGTAATGTTGAAATGTAGTGAGCCCACGTATAGTCGCATCGGACCCGAGCTACCCTTCTGTAGATTATTAGCAGCAGCTGCAGCTCTGTTTTTCTCAGCCTGGAGTTAGAGAACACAGTGTGTGTTAATTCAGTATATCTACCAATAGGAATCATTTCATATTTTTGTGATTATGCCAACAATCGAGGTGAAGACACTGACCTGAGAGGCCTGGACAATGATGGGGACGCCTAAAAGCCTCTGGCCCGTCAGGCCAATCGCCAGCGGCACAGAGGACGCCTCCACAAACTCGATGTAAGCGATACCTTTTGACCTCCTCGAGTTTCTGTCTGAGATGATTCTCACGTCTCTGACCTTCAGAGACACATTATTTACACACAGATTATTTAAAATAGAATTTCAACATGATATGAAATAAAAAATATCAACAAGGATATTAACCGACCTTTCCAACAGCTGAGAAGAAATCTTCCAGGTCCCGAGCTCTGATTCTGGCAGCAAGCTGCATGCAGAAGACTGTGCGGGCATCCCTCTCCTCTGGGGTTAGATTGTCAATTGGTTGTCTAAAAAAAAAAAACACAACTCGTTATAAATAAAACAAGGCTTCTAAAACATTAAATAGCATGAACTGCCATCTGTGCTTTCATTATCTTGAAAATGTGGAACATAAGACTGAAGCTACAGCTGCCTCACTGAATAAAATAACACTGTCAGGATGATGGAAGACATAATGTTGACTTCAGTGGGCCAGTTTGATATACTCAAAAACATTGCCTCAAGTGTACAATGACCTGCCTCAAAATCGCCCCTACAATAGCGCTCGCTGCATCTGAAACAGTTGAGTTTTATTTTCCATCTTGGTGTGCTGTCGTCACAACATAATCGCCTTCATTTGTAAACACGTCTGTTGCTCGTCACAATGAGTTTGAACATACTACATGTCAACAGTTGCTTATAAAGTTCTAACTGCACCAACACGAACAATGTTTCAAGAAGCTTTGCTGGCACACCGGGTGACAAACAGCACCCTCATATTGCACCACATGACAGTGCTGTTTCTGGCATTTAGCATTTACCCTTTACAACTCTTAAATATAAGAAAAGCAAACTACACGTTTGAAATAAAACATAGCAAACAGATGCCATATAAGAACATAAAGATATTAAAAGAATATAATGAAGCAAACAATGAATATTTGCTTTAGTTCGTTTCCTTATCATATTTAACAAAGAGGAATCTTTGTTGTGTCAACCTGATTTGAAAGTATTTGAAAACATGTGCTTGAAAAAAACAAACCTGATGGGACTCCTCTCCTTTCCTTTGAAGGGACTCCGACTTTTGGAACGTTTCCGGCTGAAATAAGAAAGCAGAAAAATTATTTCTGTGACCAACGTGCACCAAAGAAAATGAATTAACTTAATCAAATTAAACTCTGACGTGTACTGCAACAGGATTAACTGGGAAAGATAAATCTGGCTCCTCTAAAAATTTTTAAGTATTAAACTTATCTATTTATATACAAGAGTGATCCAAGTTAATCGTTCTTGGCCATTTATTATATTTAGAACTAGACATATTATTATCATGGAAACTTACATTTACATGGACTAATGTAAGTTTCTTGATTTTGTAAAGGAGAAAAGTAGTTAATAAAAACCAATGCAGCACACAGAAAATGGTACGTGTGACCTTTACAAACATTTGAAACCTTAAATTATTTGCATCTGATCATCATTCCAATTCTCCTATCCAGAACATGTGTCAGCTCAGGTGACGAGATGCTCCAAGATGCTCTATTTTTAGACTCTACCTGCTGATTTTCAGTGGTGTTAATGTCAAGACAGCATTCCAATGTTGCGTTTCTAAAAGTAAATCGGCAGGGTATGATTTTGTTATTTTCTTCCCTCTGAAAGCTCCACGATCCCCAAAATTCATCACTGACCAAAAACATGGTCAAACTTTAAAACATCCCACAACCTTTTTGTTTGAATGCGTTCACTGAAGCATGAAACTGCGGTTCACATAAAATGCATAAAGAGTAGAATACTTATTTGTTTATAAGTTTATATGGACTGTGTTAGATTTTACAGACTGTCCTGATAAGCACGACACTAGACTGTCACCATCGAGTTGAAAGGCTCACATACACCGGGCTTTTTCGGGCTCTGTACCGCCCAGATCTCTCCTTGCTGCGGGAGCGGCTGCGATGGCGCTCTCTGCTGCGGCTTCGTTTTCTTTCCCGGCTCCTGCTCCTCTTCTTGCCCTTCTTTTTGTCTTTGCTTCTGCTTCTTCTCTTCTTTGAGCCAGGGCTCCGGCTCTTGCTTCGACTCCTCCTTTTCCTTTAAAACAAACACGTTTAAAACATGCAACCATGGCGCACGCAAACACATTTACATCAAATGATTATTTGAGTGTGTCTGTGAAACAAAAACTTACTTCTTGTTCTGGTCTTCATGTCCATTAGCATGAGAGGACTTGTTCTCATCCTAAGCAAGGTTGATAGAAGAACATCATGAGGACGTAGATGAAACATTTCAAGTCGTCAAGGTAAAGGGGGTGGGGTGAGACAAGAGAAAATGCAGAATATATTTAATTAATAATAATACTTCAAACTTCTTACTGTCATTTCTGGACAGTGTCCTTCCACCACCCCATTATCTTCCCATCCCAGTCCTGTTTTTTTCTAAACAAGGCTGCTTAGCACTTTATGCAACAAAGAAAAGATAAGGGAGGGTGTCCAACATTTTAGCTGAGTTCAGGAAGCTTTGACAATTGTCAGGTCATCTCCACCATGCCCCTTCTCGTAGACTGTACCAATGCCACTATATGCCTAATCACGTGACCACGTATGGCCCACGGCCACTAAAAGAGTTCCTGTGAGGTTGATGTCAGTCCAGTGATCTTCACCCATTTTCGTTCTTGGACTGTAAGAGCTCGATGCCACCTCTGTCACACATCTTGCCCTGAAGCAAACAGGGATTCACACTTCTTAGTAATATTGACGCCCAAGAAAATAAATGAATAAATAAAAAAAAAAAGAATAAAAATCCATAAATTCAGCCACTTGTTAAACTACCATTATACTTTGTTTGAATCATCAAATAATAACCTTGTGACTTAAGAGTTATTCACTACTGAAATGTAACTGACTTAATAATACAATGTTAAGATACTTCTATTTTAAAGTAATTCTAGTAATATATCAATAACTGTGGTGTCGTGTAGCATGCAAAATAATAATCAAGATGCTGATTTACATTACAATTGGCTAAGGCAAAGAGGCAGTATTCATATTTACAAGCAAGGGAATATTATTTACCTGTTTTAGCCACCAAATCATAACATGCCTTGAATACACGATTAGAAAAAAATCAGCATTACTCTACATTGTCAAGCATATTATTGTCAAACTACTGCTTTTGAAAATTAAAACAGCATCAGTCTGACAAACGCAATACAGTAAACTTTTTAGAACAAGATTTAGAGTTGAATTCTTTGAAGGTCACAGAAAAACCAGTTGGTTTTTTTGAGCAAACTTTTCAACCTGTAAATAACTGCACATGAAGAGACAGTGAAAAAAATCATGCACTTTGTAAATTTGAATACCGCCTCCTTTGCTGGACAGGTAAGGATGGGCTTATCAACCACTGGCATTCACCTTTTTGCAACCGAATAGGGGCTGGATGTTCTAGGTTGAATCTCTTTTAGTCCTAAGGTGAACCACAGTACATCAGTATATGCACAATAACTACCTTCCTTTTTTTCACAGTTCACAGTGGAATCAAAGATGAATTCATGGGAGTAGAGGTGAGATATCATTAGGGAAGTCTATAAAGAGAGATAGATGTGGATTTATTTATAATTCTGTATTGCGTTTTAAAAACTCAATCACACACCACACAACATTCAAGTAAACTTTGACACAGTAGCAAATATTAAAAAGGACTCAAGAGTAAAGCATAACAGTGAAACAGGACTCATCTCTGTAATGCTGAACCCACCTTTCTGTATGGAGCCTCCAGCATGGCCTCAACGTCAAAATCATCAGCCATGATGACCCTGTGAAAAGGAGGCAACAGTGATTACCGTACAAGAAAGGCAAGTAATCCCACTGTAGTGAGAAAATGGATAATGAGCTTAAATGGAGCTGGTCACATGCTTTCTTTCACATGTTACAATCTACCCTTTTGCTAATTAATGAGTTCATTACATAAAATTGCATTTTCGTAAACGGGTGTTTGAATTAAGGACGTTGCGATTACAATAACTACTTGATTAATCAATTACTAAATTAATCGTCAACTACTTTGAGAATCTTTCAATCAGTTTTCAATATTGAAAACAAGTGTTCTGATTATTCAGCTTCTGTTTCTGGTTTCTTGATATATAACAAAGAAATCATTAAAACTGGACAATTTTGAACTGTGGAGAAAAGACATTTGAGAACGTCATTATTTCCAACTTTTATCAACATTTTCTGACATGTCACAGACCAAACAAGTACTAGCTAATACTTGTTAGTGTTAGTTATGAACACTAACAAGTATATTTTGCACTTCCTGCAGAGAAATTGCATCCATTAACGTAAAGGCTTGACAAGATTGGTTCAGAGTCAAAGAGTAACCTGGAAAAATTAAAATATATTTAAAAGCATTTAACCTGATGGAGAAAACAAGAGTGTTGACTGCAAAACCATTCGGGAGTTACCTACATCTTCAAGCAATAACAGCATGAATATGAGGTAGTTTGTACAACTAGTAAAATTGAAACATAGGCTAGAGTTGCAACGTATTATCTGTTAATGTATAGTCAGATACGTGCAGCCATTGATTGTAGTGTACTACAAAGGACTCAGAAGGTTAGTACTAGAAAACACATTGGAGCCGAAGTACAAGAACCAGGCACGGCAAATATTTAAGTCAAAACGCCATCACTGGCTCTTTCCCCAAGAGAAAAGGTTAAATTACAGAGCCTCAACGTAATGACAATACATCACCAGCTCATTGTTATTGAGTCCTATGGATAAAGTTACAGCCCTGTTGTTTTTAATAATGTATCGATTAATTATACATTTTACATACTTGGAAAGCGTCCCAGCTTCTCATTATAATTCGACTTCCTGGGTACATCCTTACTCGACATTTACATGTGTTGTACATATATTTGACGCAGATACAATAAAAAATGTGCTTCATCTAGACGTTTAAATAACATGTGTTGTGTATTTAACGTTTAATGATTAACTACTGACCAGTAGGGTCAGTAGGGTGTCCTTAATATGGAGTACAGTGCCGTCGTTCGAACCACATGGAACTCATGTAAATAACTTCCTTGGTCTAAAAAATGGAGTGGTTTAAAATCAACCTGAACACATCAAAATTCACCAAGTGTAAAAAATTGTAAATAATTAACATAGTATAAAAATTTAAACCGGCTTTAAAGACCATCGCGTGATTGTCGGACGGTGTATAAATGGGGTAAACATGCGTTGCACTCGACGCTCGGCTAATAGCTATATACGGTCATTTCACCGTTAGCTTACAGCATTGACTCATCGCACTCCTCAACTACCGCATTTGACTCAATTCACAATACGACAACTAATACAGCTGTAAACCATGGAACCGTTAATGTAACCAAAATTCATCCATAATCTTGTACATAAACATAAATAGCGTTGACTTGACAAACGGGTGCTAATCCAACAGCTAAGTGCCAATATGGCGGCAACGAGCTAGCAACATTAGCAAACATCGTAGTTACCGTGTGAAATGGATCAAATCCCGTTCCCTAGTCAAAATACCACCGAGGAGGCGCCGCGGAGACTCTTTTCGGCGTAGTCGTGTCAGAAGATCGAACAATCCTAGGATTAAATAAATAAAAAAGTCGAAGTTATGTAACGTTTCTTTCGGCAGTGTCAGGTCGCGGCCTAGTATCAAAGTGTTCCCCTTCCTTCCTCCTTTGCTTCTGGCACGGTCGACTTCTTCTTCTGAGATCTTTTTTTTTACAGCAGCTTTGCTGTTTTGTGTCGCGTCACTCCCCCCTAGCGGCCAGTCCTGGTGCTTGCTGGCAGTTACCGCAATATCGCCTCTTTCTGGATTTAATCATCCACTACTTTTGATGTATGTTGTTTTGATTGTATATTTATTTTCTATTTTTACTCTCTTAAGATTACTTTGATGTGTAAATATTTCCAGATTAAAACTGTACTTGACTAAGCAGTCTGAGTCTTTGATCACTTTGAGCAGACTGAAGTGAAATATAACATTAAAAAACATCGTTTTTATGAATGTAATAATCAAATCACCCTTTACTAAGGCCAGTCAGTCAGTCGATTTTTACCCATTATTCCTTCACTTATGTTATTAGCCCCGCCTTCTGATTGATCGCTCCTTTGATTTTTTTTTTTTTTAAATATTTCAGGATTATTCTAATGAATTGATTGATTTAGTAGCTACTTATCACACATTGAACTGAATTAAATTCATACTTGAAATAATTTGTCAATAACAGTGAGTTATTCTTAAAAATACACAAGCTTTATATCCATAGATACCTATAAATACATACTCTGTTACCGTGACAACATGCATACCTTTGTATGAGTTCCTTTCTATATTTTGGAAGTAAAATGCCTTTAAAGAATCAATAATCTGTCTGCCTGTATGCCGGTCTGTCTGTCTGTCTGTCTGTCTATCTATCTATCTATCTATCTATCTATCTATCTATCTATCTATCTATCTATCTATCTATCTATCTATCTATCTAAGCAGCATTGAAGAGAAACAACACACACAGGCTTACATTTTTTATTAAATTGTTTCAGGTTGTTTTTGTCTCCATCTAGTGGCAGGTCTCCACAGTACACTGACAAACAGTGGACAGGCTGTAACATTTTATTTTTAATGATGTCTTCGTGGCTTCTCTTTTTTGTCATATTCACATTAATATATCACTTTATGTGGACAAAAAGGAAAAAAGTGTTTCTTGTGTCCTCGTCACATGCACTCGTGTTTCTTATGTGACAAAGCTGCAGTCAGCAATGTCGTATTTTTGGCTCATTTTATTTCTGTTCTGCTGCTGCTGCCCCTCCCCCCTCCTCCTCTTCAACATGTTTGGTAGAGGGGCTTTTTTCACTCTCTCTCATAAACAGCCGAGATAAACAGCAGTACTTTTCTATTTCAACACTTAATTAGCTTATTTTCCTGGGGTCTTATGTTTTCCTTAACTTTGTGTAGTAAACACAACAAATTTGGTGCAAGTTTAGTCTGAGCTATTTGTGTTTCATTGCTAGATATTTTCCTGTTTTCCATAAGTGTTTTCACATTAATGTCATTAGCCCCATTTTCCACCAACTTAACCAGGAACTTGTATTACTAGAAACTTATTGTTTAATAAGATTTATTTTTTTTAAATCCCTGGGTAATTTCAGTGGAAACATGCTGAGGTTTTTCAAAAGTTCCTGCAGTGGAAAAGGGTCTATAACAGTTTAGACAGTTTATCTCAGGTGGTCGTGTCACAGCTTGATGCCACACACACCGTTGGCTGCTTTGCTTACGCTGCTGCTGCGACGCCCTCCTCACTTTATGGCCTGATTGCCAGAGGCTGTGGTGTGGTGAAGGTTGTATGTTTTCTGTTGATGTAGAGGACAAACATGAGGGCTGAAACCACAGACTCCTGCTGTGCAGTTCTTTTTGTGGTCAGATTAGTCAAAAAAAGAAAATGTTCATCACTCATTTTCCTTTGACATTTGCATGCAGTATAATAAATAATAAAGTAAATGGTTGTATTAGACAGTGATAGACAGAACCACTGCACCCTTCTTCATTATTATCAGTGGTGACCACCAATATAATGAATGTAAACAATTAAAAAATGCCGTAGGCAGCAGAAACATTTATTTTCATGCACTGAATGTGTTGAGATCACAGCTCTGTGTCCTCTCATCAGTTTAATCTCAGAAATGCTCTGCCCATATTAACATGCGCTTTATTGAGTTCATAGTTCAGATGCCATTTCATTTCAGTTTCTTTGCAGTCTAGGCTGTTGTTGTTGATGCTGGTGTTTAAACATTATGTTACATGTTAAACATTTAACAATTCCAGACTTTTTCCAGACCCTGACTTCATGAAGTTTTATATTTACATGCCTACCTTCTGAACTTTTTTGCAGACTTTTCAAGATCATCAAGTTCTGCACAAGCACGCCGCCAATGCAGGAGCATCCAGTCTAGAGCGTGGATACCCAATGGCTCGGGCCAAGTTTGGACAAAAATCCAGAAATGATTGTCAGGTTTGGGTCAGATTCAGTCCCACCAGATGATATGTAATTTCCAGTTCTTTTAGTGAAACCTAAAATAAGGTGAATTTAAATGGCATTTATTGAAAATGCAGTGTAAACACTTCATAAATAGATGTATAATGAGTGATGACCTAGTGTTTGTTTACTAAGTAGTAGGTTTACTGCTGTATTTACGACATTGAAGACAAAACACAGGCGGTTGAAGGCATCCACGATGGACAACAACTCAATACAAAGCACGATAGTTGGATTATGTAACTAGTTAGCAGCAGTTATAGTTCAACAAGAGGTGATAAAGACTAACTGACTGTCTATCTGTGCGGATGTACGTGCGTTTATGGGGCTATTAATTACTTCCGTGTGGAGGTAACAATCACTTTGTTGTTTGTCGTAAACCATAAATAAAAGCACCACAAACATCCACCTGTGTGACAGTAAGAGTATGCTTCAGTTTTCTCTAACGGTGCTTTTCCGTCATACAGTTCTAGCACTCTACTCGGCTCTACTCGGTTTGGGTATCAGTCACATCGTTTTCCATTACTTCACAGTACCTCCTCAATGTGGGCGGGGTCGTCATAGCATAGCTGCGCGAAACTGCAGTGATGTTGTTTTCGATGTGACACAAACAAAGGTCTCTCTGGATCCTCTCGTCAGCCCACAAACACAAGAACGTCTGGACGTCACAATTTAGTATCGGCTCAGCTCACTTGGAACCTCGTCAGAGCAGGTAACAAAAACCCCACCAGGTACCAGGTACTATCACTGATGGACAAACAAAAAAAGAGTTGAGTCGAGCTAGAACTGTATAGTGGAAAAGCGGCATTACTGTGTCAGGTTCAGTCAATGTTGTCTCGTGCTCAGTTGGGTTTGACAGAAAAATGCAGTCCCAGCCGCACTCTAATCCACTCACTCTTTAATCTGCTCAATAATTGGTCAAAGTCTCCTGTCGTGAATTTCACAGGGCTGTAAGCCCAGGGAAGGTGTGTCGTTCTGTCCCTCAGTCACTAGATTGTTGTGCTGCAAAGGTTATTATGTAATCCTGCCTACTCTGCCTTTTAATTATTAGTCACTATACGTGTAATCCACTGCTGGAGGTTCATTAATTACGTCCCGTTTCAGTCAGATTCATTGACAACTCTAAGCAGCTGCAGTTTGAGCGGTGTGTCATAGTCGGGAGGAACGTCAAAAAACAGCTTATCGTCGAAACAGAAATCATCAGACGGAGGCGCAAGGAACGGCAGTTTTAAGATGAAGCCGGTGGCGACGCCTCCTAGCGCTGACACACCGATGGTGGAGAACACAGCTGCGACCTGGAAGAGAGCCTGTTCCTGGGCGGTCCTCCCCAGACCAGGCCGTAAACCAGGAATCAACAGCTGCAGTTCTCGCAGTCTGGGATCTCCTTCCACTGGAGCGCGATGTGTAAAGATCTCATATAAACTGGGGCCATAAACCTCCTCACTGGCTACCAGGATGGCACATATCCCTGCAGCACAGGATATAAGTCCTGTTAGACCGTGTAAGTTGTGTATTCCACATTGATCCTGGATCCTGAAGCGCCGCGCCAAGAACGGGCTCAAGTACTTGTAGCCCAGCATGCATGCGGTGCAGCCCAGTATGCCCAGAGCGTACGCAGCGGCGGGCGAAATCATCATATCCACAGACGCCCCGACTGTCACGCCTCCTGCCAGAGTGACGTTCTGAATGTCAGCCATGGTGAGCTTTCCGCTTTTATTAAGCATCGCAGAGAGAGCGAAGGCGGTGAGCGTGGAGGCGCTGAGGCCAATGAAGGTATGGAGGATGGCTCTGTGCTGGTCGTCTCCTTTCAGGGTCAGCGCTGAGTTAAAGGACGGCCAGAACACCCAGAGGAACAAGGTCCCCATCACTGACAGCATGTCAGACTGATAGCTGGTGGTCTCCTTCGCATGGCCGTCATTTAACTGAGGCCTGTACAGCACAAACGTGACACCCAGTCCAAAGTAACAGGCGAAAAGGTGAATGAGAATAGATCCGCCCGCATCGTTAATCTTCAGATATTTCAGCACGGCCCATTCTGTGGCTGCAAACACCGGCACCTCCAGCAGAGCCATGACCAGCAGCTGCAGCGGACTGGTCTTCCCCAGCACTGCCCCGCAGGAGATCAACACCACAGCACAGGCGAACTCCGCATTGATGAGGTTGTTCACCCCGAGGTGTATCTTACCATCGTGGCTGAACTGGAAGTAGCCCTGCACCAGAATCGCCCACTGGATGGCAAACGTCGCGGTGAGGAAATTAAAAACCATCCCACTAAAGCCGTACAGTCGGAAAAATGCCAACAGGCACCCGAAGCCGAGGAATATCATGACCTGTATGTCAGTGAAGATAGGATAGTCCCTGTACACGGCGTTGTCCATAGGGTTAGTGTGGTTGTTCTGCAGTCTGGCGTCGGCGTGCTCATCGTAGGTGACAAAGACGGCGTACAGGGCCACGATCACGGCCTCAAAGATCAACACAAACGCAGGTAAACTCACACGGAGGCTGGATGACCGTGTCTCCATTCTGACGGCTGAAATGACAGTGATTTGTTTTGCAGCACAGATTATCTATAGCTGTGCGGACTTTGATTCGCAAGACATGCGCCCGGTCTGATGCATCAGCAGTTTTTCTGCATTATTGAATTCAAACCACTTCAAATCCACAATACAAAAAAAAGGTGGAATTATTTGACAGGAAATAATATGTACTAATATTTGTGTTTCCATGTGAACCTTTGCACTGTAAATATGAGTGAGAACAGTTTCTAGAAAGAAAGTTTGTTCAGCAGCAAACAGACCTTTAAAATCAATCTGGGTTCAGCTGACAAGTTCACTCTCTGCATGTCCACCATGTCTGGTCCTTATTTCATCAGCTGGTGATTGCGTATACACTCTTTACCTGTTTCATGTGATGTGCAAAGAAATGACATTGTATCATAAGGAGAAGAAGAAAAGGAAGTGATTCTCCTTTGTTGGCTTAGTGGTTAGCCCTGTTGCCTCACAGCATGAAGGTGTTGGGTTTGATTCCCACCTTTCTGTGTGGAGTTTGCATGTTCTTCCCATGTGTGCGTGGGTTTCCTTCGGCCATGAAAACATGTATGTATGAATGAATTACTTTAATTCTTTTAATCTATGATTGAATTCAATTTTCTCAGAGCCTTCTTAGAAATATCCTTGTGGTTGTTTTAACGTGCTAAACATGAGGACATTTTCCAGGACTTTTGGATATTGACACTTTTACCAATGAACCTATAAAAGAAAAAAGACAGTTATATTAAAATGTATAATTAAATGATTGCATTATGCGTTTTTCTTAAAACCATTCTTTGTACACAACTGCAACTACAAAAGACAAACTATACCAATAAAACACAAAGACTTCTTCATGTGTGTAAACCTAAAAATCACAGATCTGTCTCCAAATGTTCCATTTTAAACCGAGATCTACATTCAACTGCACACACACACACACACGCGCGCACTCTTAAATCTACACATTTACAGATGAGTAACTGATTTACCCGCAGCACAATGACGCCACTGTTGTACAAAGGAAACAGAACTATTCAGATTTAAAGACGTTGTTTGTTTGGTTTTGTTTCAAAGTTCACAGATTCACATTTTTCAGAATTATGAGGGAAACACTAAGGAGTTAAACGGTGTATGATGAGGTTCTGTGTACGCCATGACCTGAAAACAAACATGTATATGTACATAAATATGCAGGAAAATGAAAAGTTCATACCTGTTAACTGATGTTAATGTTTTGTGAGAAATGAATTAAGAAAAAAAACAAAACTTAACAGCCATAAAAGGTCAGGGACAGAGAGAGGGGGAATTAAATGATACAGTCAGTTACACGTTACATGTGTTCAAACTTTAGTTTCCATTAGAATATCATAACCTGTGCAGGTTCTGGTTCAAAATAATCTACAGTGATCCGACTCCTACTGACCGCGAACATGAATGGAACATGAATGCTCAAAAATGACTAAACCATGCACAAAATGACTTTAAATATACATTATATATACTACAAACACCAACACTAATGAGAGAAAGGTACAATGCGGGATAATCTTATTTAATAATCTAAAATAATCTAACATGAGATTCCTCAAAAATGTCATTATTCTATACATCTGCATTTATAGTTTAATATTTGGGACGTCGGCTGATTTGGTTTCTTGCCTTGAGTTACAGAAGTTGATCGATCTTGACCACTCTTATGTTTTATTTGATACACTCTTATGTTAATATAATTTATTTAACCTTTTACATATCTTCCCTTACTGTTTCCAGTGTTGATGCTAAGATAAGAGATAATAATGAGCAACTCAACTCAGAGCATGAATGCCTGAAATGTGATGACTTCATTAATCCTGTGCACATACATGCATAAAATACAGAATCTTTCCAAATAATCAAATAAATATCATTTGAAAATATTTTAATCTGAAATCCTTAAAATCATTAAAAACGAAATAATCTGGCATATAAAAAAAAATCTTTAAGCGACTCTGACAATAAACATCTTTAATCTTACTATTATATATATATTTTTTACAAACATAAATAAATATTCTCTCTTGTTTCAGATAATTTCATTAGGTGATAGCGATGTCTGGTCTAAAATCATTTTATATAATTCCCTTTTATTCCCATTATGTGCGTTCTACCCAGTGATGAAAATGAAAATGTTGAAATTATATATTGTCATATTCTATTTAGTAAAGAGTAAAAATAAGACTTTTTAAAACCAAAAAAAAAAAGAACAAAAGAACTCTTACTAACGCTACATAATTACATAAAAAACAAGTGATGCTGATAAATACAGGAACAGATAAATCTCCCCCGGATGTGAGCGATTTGACTGTTGCTAAAAAACTGTACCTCTACAGTGAATTAGAGCCACTACCTGAATTAAGCCACTACAACAAATGATATTAATCTAAAAATGAATCTGGGTTTATGTTTCCAAGCAGCATTGTGGCGAGCTCAGCTGTATTTCTACCGGCTTCTCGTGGCTAAGTTGCAAACTGCGAACCAGCTGACTCCACATCTCATGCTCCACATTTATATTTATATTTATTTATATAGGAAGATTTCCCTATAGCCTGTGTTTGATGTGTCCATTCTGAGCTACCATAGAAAAATGGAAGAGAGCCCACTCCAAATGAAGAAAAAACCTTTTTGGTGGTTTTTAAACCAGATTTCTGTTGATAGTTTCACCACAACTGCATCCTACACTCTCGACCTTTAATGCTACAGTCAGTTCACAATGACTGTGAATATTTCTAATGAGCAGGGGGAAGATTCTCATCTCCCCGTGTGTAAAATGACTTCATCTAATGTTATTCACAGATAAATATTAATTTATGTGAGATACTTTTTTTTTTCCTGCAAAGAAACTAGTGAATTTGTCTCGGATCAGAGGAAACAAATCTTCCACATGTGCGTCAAACTACACAATAATAACAATAATAAAAAAAAAGATGTGAAATGCATAAATAACACTAATGATAAATAATAGAAAAATTCTAAACATTTAAAAGAAAAAGAAACTTTTAAAAGGAGAGAACACTGATGTCATGTGATGATTCTTTTCTTGTTTTTCTAAAACCGTAAATCCCTTTAACTTATTTGCTTTTGCTTGATCTTCTGTTCAACAGCTTCATTATCCTTTGTTCTGCATGTTCAAAGGAACGCACAGTGAAGTTTTATTACTTCTATGTACCTTTGGGACGACTGTACATGCCAATAAAACAAGAAACCTAAACATATTCACATCTGCTTTTTTCAACTGACAAGCCGAGAACAGAGAAACGTGACTGTTGCATAATTCTTGTAAGACGGTAACAAAAGCTGTAAACACTGAGCACAACACACGGTTTTCCCGGAACAAATCGGAGGGTGGAGAGGGCAGAGTCTATGTAGGCATCTGTTATACTAACAATAATGGTAATAATAATGATGATCTAAAAGCCCTTTAGGAGTAGATGGTGATGACCTCACGTCCACCTCCACGCACTAAGAGGACCCGATTGAGACCTTCAGTGAGCACCTCAAGGAACTCCATGTCTGAGGCACGATCACAGTGAAGGAATCGACAGCATGTTTTCAATGTAAAAGCAATAAAAGATGAACACAGATGAACTCATGTCACCTGAAACAAAAGCAAATCATCCAAACGTGTTGCTGTCGCCAAAATAACCAGCTTGAGACACAGACGCTTACTGTATTAGTTTGTAAGAATCAATCGTTCTTCTTCATTTACTCATATAAAACACATATATAAAAGTACATATGAAAGGCTTGTTCTAAGGCTACAAGGAAACAAACATAGTTATGATAAGTATATTCAGTTCCAGCCAATAAACCATCCTTAACGTTACACACTGGACCTTTAAAGTCCCTGTAAAGTGATAAAAATACATTGTGATAAGTGGAGTGGCTCAGTGGTTAAGACCGGTACCCTGTGTGTGAAAGACATCATGGTTGCAAGTTTGACTCCAGCCCTGGCTGATTGTACTCAATTCCATTATAAGTCGCTTTGGATAAAAGCGTCTGCTAAATGACATGTAATGGAATGTAACCACCTTACTAAATTTAAAAATCATGTAAAATGCGGCGTGTCTACAGAATATTAACATAAACGCTGCGGTAACAAGTAGAGAAGAGAGATTTTCACCGTTTTAGTGGTAGTTTAACGATATAGTGCACATAAACAGAGGTAGTTTAGCAGCAGTCCTTTCTCTCCCTTTTCCTCTTTATCAGCAAGTGTCAGAACTTTTTCCGTGTGGGGAAAAACAAAGGCAGTAGTGTAGGAGCAGGTGCAGTAACTCTCGAGTAAACGGGAGAGACCACAGTTAGAGACGCGCAGAGCTTTTATATCGACACTGTTTTTGAGGAGGAGTTCAGCTGATTGTGGCTCCTGTGTGTCATGAAGCCGTATTTGTAGACACTTACTGGAGGGAAACTAATTTCAGTTTTAACTCCAGCCTCAAGAAACACTGAATTTACTTTACTTTTTGGGATCTTTAGGTCAGTGATATCTTACCAACAGAGTAAGCTTAAGCCTAAATCAAACCTGTAACGGAGAAGGATACAGTTTTCGTTGCCAACACGGTTCTTTGGAGGCCCGGGCATGTTGAGCAGGACGAGTTTTGCCTCCTTGGACTTCTTCATGATGACCTCATTTAGCCGCACTGCTGTGTGCATGCGCCTCAAATCGGACTGGTTCCTGATGCAAGAAACATCACGTCACACTAGGGACTCTTAGCTTCTCATTTCAACTTGCTTTAGAGTTAATACTCACAGGTGTTCCCATTCCCTGAAGCATGTTTGGAGGGAAATAATAACGATAATAAGTGGATTAAATGTAGTATGTGTGACATGCAAACAGGGTCATTGTCAGTGGTCTAGTGCACATATCGCTTTAAACCTCGGAACAGCGGTCACTGACCCGTGTCCTGATATGTGTGTCATGTGTCACGTGTGCTTGTTGTGCAGCAGGGGTCACTCACGGCTTCATGTTGAAGAGGTCTTTGCCCGACTCTGGGCTCACCGCCAGAAGGTTCTTCCCCTTGTTGTCGGTCCAGGTGGCGGAGGACGGGGGACAGGTGGGGCTGGTCGGCGTCGAGGCGTTCTTACTGTGGACCAGCGGCACCTGTTTTGAGTTGGAGATAGCCACAGACTGAGAGAGAGGGACATAACAGTGTGACGACACGATGAAAGACAGGGAAGGGACAAAGTGTCAGTTCAGGTGAAGCCCGGGAAGCCAGAGGGAAATCGCTGAGCAGCCACTGTGTGAAAAACATTGCTGTAATTGTTATTTTCACAACATTCAAACAAATATAAGAACGTTTCTGTCCAGTTTGATTCCGTGTGAACTGCACATCCTTTGTGATCCCTGTAGCACAGATTGAGACAAAAAGAGACAACAAAGAAGACACTAACCATGGAAACCTGCCTGAGGTTGTGTGAGCAAGTCCAGTGGTCCCCACATTTCTTCAACTAAGCAGTCAAAGAATACAAGGACACACATAAACTGTTTTTTAACCAGTCTGCTTAGTCTCCTCTGACTTAAACCATCAACCAGGCATTTTCTCCACAGTACAGTAAACAGTAAAAATCTATTTCTGTCCATCAAAACATTATACAAACCTTTAAATAACCTTTTTTATTTCATATTATGCTTTTTTTTTTTACAGTATTGACATTTTAAATGCAGCACAACAGCAGCAGCAGCATTACCTCGGCTTCTGTTTTTTCTGCCACGCTGGTTCCCTCCTCAGCACAGTGCTGGACACATAAAGTCGGCGGGTTCTTGCGGCGAATGGACCCACGGGATGAATCAGTGATGCTCTGTATCTGTAGTCACGTGTAAAAAGAACTTAATAAGTAAAGAGATGGAAAAGCTTTTGTAATTTCCCTGCAGAATGTATTTCCCCCTCAGATCTGTGCAAACAAGTCCAGACACAAACACCTTATTATGGACCAATTTCCTGCTCCAGCTGAGACCGAGCGATAATGAAAAATGTCTGAATTAATGCGAGGCGTGTGTTAACTAACTTTTTCATGCACAAACCACCTTTTGCATTTAAAGGTGTAAAGCCACCTGACGAGTTTCTGCACATTAACTCCACGTCACAAAGAGACCTTAAGTATGGAATTAAACACTTTCTCCAAAGAAAAGACAATTTTCACCTTTATCTTTGTGACAAATGTAGGTATGAACAGTATTTCTGAAGTGTCTTTGCTCTTTGTGTTTAATCATGGTCCTTTAAGGGGAATTTGATGTTCTTTCACAGTTTGCTAAACCGTGTCGACATATATAAAAGTGTTTTGAAGAATTGTATTTACAGCTCCAGTAAACGTTGCTCACCTCTCTCTCCTTCTCATTCTTCGTCAGATGCATTTGCTTGAGGATCTGTGATCGTTGCTCCATTATTAGTGTCTTCTCGTACGTGTAGGCTGAGATGTCGCCGTCAAGCTTAAAAAAAACACAGTACTGTATAAGTCATGGCAATTTTACCGCATGTAGATAAAAACAATTTGTCCAAAGCAAAACTCCTTTGTTTGGTGCAGGTGTTTGTGAACAGTGTGTCAGACTGGATTTCTCACCATCTCCACCACTTCCACCTCAGCACTGATGCGCAGGTGATAGAGGAAGGTGATGAGGTCTTTTTTCATCTGGATACTGTTATCATCCATCTGAGCTACGGTGAAAATGCGTATCTTGCACTTCCTCCACACCTTTGAGACAAAGCAGGAACACTCACTGATAATGAACGACCAGCTTGGGTTCAGAGTTTCCATCATCGCTTACATCACTTTCCTCAATTGTTTGTCACCTTATGTTGGCGCAGCAGGAAGGGCAGAAGCATCAGCATGCCTCCGTCGTGCACAATCCACCACACATCTATGTGGCCTTCAGTGAAGCGCTCTCCATTGGACGGGTAGCTGGATATATTCTTCGGGACCAACAAGGCCAGACTGGCCACAGTTGTCTCTCTAACCACCTCTGCGAAAGCACAGAGGGAAATTATTTGTGATAAACTACGAAGAAGGGCTGTTTATTTTATCATATTAAATGAGAAAATGATAAATCATTAAAAACGTACATTCATTTCTACGCCTGCTTAATGCTAAACAATAATATATTCACCATTTTTGTAAACTGCTTAGTCTCCTGCACCAAAGTCCATAGAGAAAATCTGCATTTTGAGCGTGTGGGGAAACAGGCTCTGCTTGTCTACTGCTGCCTCATTTAAAAAAAAAAAAGCTAAAACTACTACTTTAAGATATAAACATAAAACCAGTTTTTTAGTGACTTAAAAAAGCTAAATAAATCTAAACTTTTCACTCATGACCAAAAACACACCAATAAAGTTCCTGAAGTGCTGGTGATACTCGGGCTGTTTCCAGTTACGGGGCCAGCTGACCATCACGGTGTTGTGCTTCAGACCTCCCAGGCCTCCGACCTGGATCAGGTGGGACGTCCCGTCTCGCAGATTGGACGTGACCACCTGCGAGAATCCCTTCACCTTCTCTGTCTCCATCAACTTACGCAAAGACTGCAGAGACACACGGAGCTGCCCGTGAGTTATCACATCGGTGGTATGGTCAGAAAGTAGAAAGAGGCGATGCTGTACCGACCTGGTCTGCCCTCTGTGCTTCAGTGTAGTTGTCGAGGAAGGTACCTTGAACTGTGGTACCAACGATGGTCAGACCTTTTCCTGCTTTCAGCTGATTGGTCAGAGACAGAAGACGAGGCTGCTCTACGTTCTGCTCGGCATCCACACTCACCAGGACCAGGATCTGAGGCCTGACAAAGAACAGGAGCGTGAAACAAGCCAATAAATCACTGTAACTTAACATAACTTGTCAATTCAACATAAAATAAAAGAGTGTTTAAAAGTGACAGATGGCGTCGACTGACCTCCAGTTCTTGGTGTGTGGTGGTCCCTCCTCCAGCCTCATGAGAGCAAAGCGAGCCGCGCTCAGTGAGATGCCGCGTATCCCATCACCCCACTCCTTCTCAGCCCTGATACAGCACACAATAATGCTCTCATTGTATGCACTGTATGCATGGAACCTACTGTACGTGGTCTGGGTCATGCTTTCCATGTCTGCGTGAGTGCAGGGGTCTGCAAAGGTCTCTACGACCTAAATCTTGTGTAAATGCTAGCAAACCTACACCGGCACAGTTTGAGTCCACGTAGACCGTACACACTGGCCGCACATGCTCCCTGTCGATGGTTCACTCTTGTTTCGGTCAAAGGAGACAACATACAAGACGGTAACCATGGAAACTCCCATACTACTCAGTGCTCAAAGAACACACTACTTTGATGAGAATGTGTCGTGAAACCGTGGACTGACGCTGACCCTCATTTTAATACAAGCAGAAACACGGTCAAATATACACGTGGAAATGTAAGGTGAGTAAGTATGACATGGCCCTATATCTATACTGTATTTGTAAAATAAAAATAGGTTAAATGAAGCCCAATACAATACAATAATAACACACAACCAAAAACTGAAACAAGGAAACGCAAAAAACAATCAAAGACAATCAAAGGTTGTTTCTTGTTTCTGGACACATGCTGTCATAACGATCACTTACCCACAGAACTCTATGTATTTGTAGATGCAGGTAGCGATGCCCATGGCTACGATGGCATAATACCAGGAGCAGATGAACATGAGGGACAGGCACAAACTCATGCCCAGGAAAGACAGAGCCCTGCAGGAGACAGGAGGTCACATGAGTGGGATAACAGGGATTTTCAAGAGGCCGTACACCACTGAGTGCAACACAATGAACAGCAATGATGCAGTGTGCTGCTGCTGCTGCTACAATTACAGTTATCTACAGGTGGTGGTAAGTGGACCAAACGTACAAACACAAACTCACCAGTGGTAGAACTTAAAGCGCGGCCTCCAGTTTGGCGTCCTGAGCAGAGTCTGCAGTGCACAGGCGAGGTTGACAAACATGTAGCACATCAAGAAGAACCTGCAGAAAGACGAAGGGGCGACAGAAACAGAGAGAGACAAAGACATTGAAGAGAACGCGAGCACAGAGTCCGAAGGCTCTGACCTACAGTTAGTGTGTACAGGGATTAAAACACAGTACAGTGTTGTACTTACATGGAGAGTATAGGTGCGACTGCATCCAGGGAGGCGATGATGATGCCAATCTCACAGATGCTGGCTGTGAGCAGGAGAGCCCACGTGGGCTCCCCATTCGCTTTGCCATGTCCAAAAACCTGCAGCAACACAACACGACACGTGGATGACATCAGATGAATCAATCGAACTTTATTATATTATTATAAATATTAAATGCATGTGGACAAACACAGAAAACTGAATACTGTCAGACATCTGTAAAATCATTTCAAGACAAACCTGCACTTAAATGACCATTATATGTACATATGTACACACACACATGCACCACACAGATCACAATGACTTATTTCTCACCTGTCAGCTTCAGTATCTGCATAAACTGAACTGTGCAAATACAAATCTTCGGCTTCCAGAACATGTGATGTAATGTGTGTTTGAGAGATATACTCACAAACCTTAATAAGGGTTTAGATTAGTTTTGAGGAATTCATTAATAAGATAAATGATTCTTGTAAATCCGGGGTCTCAGACTCAAATGACCTGGGGGCCACTGGGCATCTCGTCTGGTCAGGAGGGGGCCAGTCAAGTGAAAAAAAGTCCCATTGTGTGGGAAATAAACCCAATAACAATATTTTTTAGTGATATATAGCTCTCTCACACACACACACACACACACACACACACACACACACACATTTATACCCCTGTTGTAGGTTTTTGTAAAGTTTTAAAACTGACTGAAGCTCTTACGTTCATTGAGACCAATTATGAACATATAATAATATAATAATTGTATCTTATAGCGACGAGATTTGTGTAAACCTCCACACAGTGACGCTAGTAGTACTCACTCTCAGAAACGGGATGATGCCGTCCCTTGCGATGGCCTGTAGGAGGCGTGGCGCTCCTGTCAGACTCTGAAGTCCAGCACCGCAGGTGGAGAAGAAGGAGCCAAACACAATCACCCATGGAGACGGCCACGCTAGTGTCCCGATCACCAGATTGCCACTGACGCCTTCACCAAACCTGTGCAGGGAGAAGGAGACGAGCACTGGAGTGTCACGTCATCTCTCGCTCCAGTTTCGCTCACACCATGATTCTGATGCATATCTGAGAAAGGATGACGTGTCTTGACGTGTACTGGGATTTGAACCAGCACCAGCACCAGGCTGCCTGGTCAGGGAAAGTTGTGCATGTCGTGAGGAGCACAGGGTGACTCACCTACTGTTTCCTTTTTGGAGCGAGCAGTGAAAGATTTCACGGGAGTGGGGTGAAAATTGAATAAAGTGTGGCGTGATAATCACCACAGTGGTCTCCTGTGGGTGGGGTGTCAACGTAAAGCTCCAGAGCGATGAGTGGAAATTCTTGTTATTATTCTGCTTCACTTTAGCATATGCCACAACTTCCGTCACCTGCGCACACACTCAAACTTGCACATGTTGTGTCCTCATTTATTAATTGACAATACTGTATTTTGTACTGATAATATGGCTCTTAAGTCAAGTAGAATAGCGATGTTGTGGTGTAATAAAGTACAATCTGAAATATAGGAGAATGTAAGTATAGAGTAATGTTGAAAAAAAACAAGAACTCAAAGCTGTACATTAAATTTACAAATGTTAAAATTGGATTTCCTTACTTGTCCCTTAGAACCACTCCTTCTATACAGGCACCAAACAGCACCACACAGGACATGTCTGCAGTACAAACTGTTAGGGAAGACATATGAAGACTAATTCACATGAAAACAAAAGATGATATCAGAGTGAAAGCGCAGGTGCACTGAAGGATACACACAGTAGACGTGGTGGTAATGGCTGCGATGGTGCCGATGGGGATTGACTTCTGAGCGTCACGCAGGTCCCCGGAGCGGTTGGAGCCGGCCATGATACCTGTGATACGATCAAATAATCACAAATGTTTAGCTTTAGTTTTTCTTCTCCCTGTGTCACACAGTCAGTTTGTCTCACTTTGTGTTTTTTGACCATTTTGGCACTGACTCAAACCAGAGGAGCCATAATTGGGAAAAGCAGGCATTGACCTCACTGTCACTGTCACTGTCAACATACAATATGCAGTGCATTGTATACATCACCACACAAGTGAATGTAAAACATACACAAAGTTGAAAGGCTCTGACCTTTGCACTCTTCTGAAACAGGATTCACAGCATATTAAAGGGGAAACCCTCACAGAGAGCATGAACTGATACATACTGTATGTCCGGAGCTAATTTGCGTGGACGTGAAAATCCTCAAGAATGTGGACATTTTGGTTGTTTCTGAGTGAACATTTTGAAAAAATAAAACATTAGGGCCGCGTGAACGGAGTGCTAACAGCAACAAAACCTTCTGCTCCATACCTCCATCTGAGGACTTAGGACAACAGCTGGTTAGCATTTGGAAATGAAGGACCTTGGCAGTTAAGGGTTAGAGGGTCTGTAATGTAAGACGGGGCAAGACCACGGTGGGATTTAAAGAACAAAACATTTCCTGGAACATAATTTACATTTTTAGATTTGGTAAAAATCTGCAGTCTTACCACTAAACACTGCTGAACCCCACACAGCAGTGCACATGATGCTCACCTGTGACAGATGGGAAGTATATGCCCACCAGCAGGGTGAAGAAGCTGGTGATGTCGGCCAGAACATAGCGGTTAGAGCTGGTCGCGGGACTGTCTGGATCCACGTCAGACACAATTCCTCGCTTTTCCAGGATCACCCCTTTTTCCAGGTAGTTACCAAACAGGTTTTCTAAAAACAGGCGAGGATTTGATTAATGACTGGTGGTCAGTGATGTCATTTACGATGAGTGTGCATCTCTCACCTGCCAGGACGCCACTAGTGACTCCCGGGATTCCCTGTATCTCTGTGACGTTGTTGTTGTTGAAGTATTCATCACACGTGGCGTTGAGGGACTCGGAATCACAGAAGGACCTCCACAGTTTGGTGGTGACAGTCTCGTTGTCTATCTCAATGACCTTTGCACACACGTCGTAACCTTTGGAGACCAGAGTTCGATTCCCTAGGAGACAGACCCTGCGAAGGAAGTCAACAGAAACCTTTTTCATCGTTCACTGAACGCATTCATATGTTTTTTAATGAGTTTACAGAAAGTAAACACTCAGATTTTTACGACTAGGGTTGCCCCGCTGATTGCGGCATCATTCACATTGTGTCATTGGTTTGGCTTTGCTGCATGTAAGATGACAACCCTATTTACGACTCAGTTTTACAGCGCGCCGCATGACTTCGCCTTGGTCACAGCCAAGAACGGCTGGTGCAAGTGGCGCACGTGTTTCTACTTGTGCTGAAGACTATAGTCTGTTTGAGCCTTTGGGCCAGTTTATTCTAATTTTAATTGAAGAAAACACGTCCGGATATGAGTCACATTTGCATCCAATTTGAATCTGAGGATTAGGGCCACATGTCATTTTTTTGGGAAACAAAATAAAAAAATAGGCAGAGGGGGAAAAAAAGTCTGATTTAATCTCAGAATTCTGCCTTTTTTCCTCAGATTTTTGACTTTTTTTCCCTCTGTATTTTGACTTTAATCTCAGATTTCTGAGTTTAATCTCAGGATTCTGCCTTTTTCCTCAGAAATCTCAGATTTCTGAGTTTAATCTCAGGATTCTGCCTTTTTCCTCAGATTTTTGACTTTAATCTCAGACTTCTGAGTTTAATCTGAGGATTCAGAATTTCTTAAATTAATTTATTTTGTTTACATGTGGTCCTAATCCTCTTCCATTGAATCAAGTATGGAGGTTCCATTTCAAATAGTTCACAGTAAATTTACAATGAATATCAGTGTGAATATGCGTGTCTATATCTTCTTCTTTGATTTATACATTTTTCCCCCTTCTTCAAAAGTGTAGCATATATTATGGGGATGAAACCACGAGAGACAAACAGTACAAGCACCTTTTTGTCACTGCTGTGTGTAAATGTTTGACTCTGTCTGTGTCTATGTTTGCATCTGTGTGACTGAATGAATTCACTGCATTTGACATCAATAGAGATTATGGTCACTTACGGGAAGACAGGCGGGTCGATGGCCGTCTTGATGATTCCGGCGTAAACAGCTACGATTGAGAGGATGACACAGGCGAGGAAGACCAGCGCCAGCTTGTTGACATATTTGACCCCCACAAACACCACCAGTGCCATTAAGCTCAGAACAATGGTGCCGTACACTCGCATGTTGTTGAGGAGAGCCGCCTCCGCCTCTGCCCCCTCCAGGCCCTCGATCTTAAAGACGGCTGCCTGAGGAACAATGTAGATCTAAAGCAATGGGGAAGATGGAGGGAGGAACAAGAAACCATGAGAGGTACGCCCCCTGCACTGCTGCTGTACACATACAAACACTCAGGTCCGACCAAAATCAACAAGATACATGACCAAACAATCTTAAATTCAATGATTAGATACAACGATTAGAACGATTAAATAACTGAGGCAACCTACCAGCAGAATTTCAATGCAGCCAAGAATATACATGGCACCTGCAAAAGTGGTTCCTAAGTAGAAGCAGATCCCGACCGCTCCACCAAACTCGGGCCCCAGCGAGCGAGAGATCATGTAATATGACCCTCCGGCTGTGAGGCACAAGACATGAGGAGTCACTGTTCACCTCAGTTTCACCTCTGTTTCACCTCTGTCAATCACACTCACGCGATACATAATCCATCCAACTCCAACTCACCTGGTACGACACCATTTGTTGCAATGGCACTCATGGAGATGGCGGTGAGCATGGTCTGTGAAAACAAACCAAAATACACAAGATGAGTGACTGGCAGATATTGAATAGCCATGACTATGACTGTATAAGTGTGTCATCACTTTAAAATAATAATAAACAAACAGTTCCTTACAGGTGGTTTTAATTATTTACTTTTTATATGGGGAACTGCATTTTAAAGGTCAAGGCCCAAACTTCTATCTCTATTTTTAGTGCCATGTCTGCAAAATCTAATACTTTAAATACTTTAAATTGGTAAACCACCCATTGAATCACCAGTTCGTATGTCACATTAGCAGCAGAGCCATACAACAGTTTTACTCACCGTGGAGCAACACATGAAAACGATTACGAAGGAGCCAAAAACACCCCCGATCCCAACCATCCAGGTCATCCGCAGGAAGAGAATCACGCCAAAAATGTTCTGGATACACGGCAAGTACACTCCCATGAGAGTGCCCAACTGTGGGGCCTAGGAAACACACAACGACACGACAATGCTGGTGGAGTAAGGGTTAAACTCTTGTCAGTTTGCATTTTCTTTCAATTTCTTCTTCAATTAGTTTCTTTAAAGGTCAAATGTGTGAAGTGTAGAGACATGTAATGGTGAGAACTCAGATTGCAGCAAACGGAGAACTCGTGTCAGAGGCTTGTCAGGGAAACTACGGTGGCCCGCACATTCCAACACTCTTTCTCTCTGCTGTTTCCTCCTTCTTCTTTGTTGGTTTATGTGTTGAGTTAATGGACCGTTCTTCCTAGTTTGCAATGGCAGTTTAATTTTTTACTCTCACTCTCGCCTTTGCAGCAAGAAGGCTCGAGCCCCGGGTTGGAACAAGGGCCTTTCTGCATGGAGTTTGCGTGTTCTCCCTGTGTGTGTGTGGGCTTCCTCCCACAGTCCAAAAAAGATGCAATATGGTGATTAGGTAAATTGGACACTCTATATCAGCGGTGTCAAAGTCAAATGAACTGGGGGCCAATGAGTGTCTAGTCTGGTCAAGAGGGGGCCGGTCTGGAGAAAAAAAGTGGGAAAAACAACTGTTGGGTAGCGAGTGAGCAATATGGTCTTAACTATATAACACAACATTCCGTCATGATATCGCAATAAAGATATACATGATGATATTTCACACGTTTCAAAGTAAAAGTCTTTGTTTTGATAGGGAATGATGCATACTTAATGACACAAAATAAATCTATTAATGTCAAAAACAAACAAAAATAAATGTGAAATTAAGTAAATAACAACATGGACAGCTGTAATTAAATAAGCTAAATAAGCTTATGTATAGAATTCACTGCTGAATGTAATACATTTAACAATTGGGAAAATATTTCTGGCCAATATATTACATTGTGAGGATGTGGCCATTTTGACCATGAATGGTTGTTTTTTTATGCTGTCTCTATATGTGCCCATGTGATGGACTGACTAACTGACTAACTGTCCGGGGTGTGTCATGTCTATCGCCCTATGTCAGCCCCCGTGACCCTCCTGTTGGTCCGTTCAGGCTACCACAGAAACAAGAAACTGGGTGGTAGCAAACATATTTTCTTCATTTTCATGATCATTAGTTCATCATTCCTCACACATACTGTATATTGTCCAATATTTTTGAGGGTTTTTCTCCATGTAAATGTGTTCTTGTGTGTTTCTTTCCCACCAGTTCTCTGTTCTGCTCTTGTGGCTTAATTCAGTGTGTGCTCAGTTATTTTGGTCTGGACTTGAGTTTATTCCTGTTTTTTTTGTTTTGGATTTCTGCTTGATCCCTTTTGGATTTGTTTTTTTGTTTGATCACGTCTGTGACTCATGGGTGTCCTAACCCTCTGTAAATGCAGTCCCTTGCTCTTTTATTAAATAACTAATAACTAAATCACCTAATAATAACTAAATTATTTCAGTCTGGACATCTGCGTCTGAGTCCTTACCTTAAGTCTGTTTGTAGCAGTTGCTACACAGTCTTTTTTGTTTTTTTAGTACCACAATTTGGAAAACATTATGAATAAAAACAAGTATGAATAAAAGTAGGCCTACTGGTCTACAAATGCACTCAAGTTAAATTTAAAAAAGAAGTTTGTTTAAAATATAAGTAAAAGTTACTTAGTTACTTTTTTAACAAGGTTGGGGTTCTTTCTTGTGTCGTGCAAAAAGGACAAGGGAAAACAAATCTCGCATAAATTGTTTTTAATTAAAGGCAAGCCTTTACAAATTAAAGTGCTGACAAAAAAAAACGTGAACACATAATGTGTCAGTCAAAATGGGTCAAAGGTCACAAATGCTTTAACTTTCTCACTCACTCAGGGACCTTAATTAGCGCCAATTCACCTCTTCTCATCATTCACCTGTCCTCGTCATTCACCTGTTCTCATTATTCACCTGTCCTCATTATTCACCTGTCCCCATCATTCACAGAATTCTGTCTCCCTGTTTGGGACCACAGAACAAAAAGTATCTGACGTTTTTACAGCCAGACGCAGATGGAGGGCAGTGGTACAGCGGCACAGTTAATGAACTCGGAGTCTGCAGGTGCGTGCGTGCGTGGTGCTGCGTACACACCTTGCAAGATAACAGTAAAAAGGCCCTAAAGCGGTCGTAAAATGCATACATCTGCTCTTTGCAGTGCGTGAGCTGTCTCACCTACTTTTTAACCAATCCCGTGGCCTATAACATTTTGACACCCACTCAAGGAGGGAAAGTACACAGTCACACATTTCACTCATTTTTCAACACTCCATCCTCACACATGAGGGAGCTAGAGCCAATCCTGAGTGACACAGGGTGAAGACGGAGCAGAGACAGAGACAAACAACCGTCTCATCAATTCAGAATGGCCAATTAATCCAATCACCAAACCCAACGTTTTTTGGACGGTGGGAGGAAGCTGCAGAGTACCTGGGATTTGAACTTGTAACCTACTTGCTGTGAGGAAACAATGCTAGCCACAGCTCCGTCACCATGTGCCCACCCTTATCTCTTCTTAATTTAAATAACAAAGTAGGAAATTATAGCACCTTTCTATGATGTAGTATTAGGGCCAAACTGAAGAGAAAATAAATATTTAATCTTTCAAGAATAAAGTTGTGATATTATGGAAAAAAAGTAATATTATGAGAATAACGTCATAATATTATAAGAATAAAGTTGTAATATTATGAGAATAATGCCGTAATATTACAAGAATAAAGTCGTTATTCTACAAGAACAACTTTGTAATAGTACAAGAATAAAAAATAAAGTTGTGATATTACGAGAATAAAATCATAATTTTAGTCGTAATTGTGTCATAGATTGGAATTAGAACATTTTAAAACTTGTTTGTGCATTTTTGCAATCCTGCATTTGGGCATACTCCACCCACATGCGCTGCCTACTCCATAAAAGATATCTGGATTATGCTGAAGTTGTGATACATACAGTATATACAGTATATATATGTAGAGAGATAGATATGTACCTTGACAGGTTTTTTAGATGGACGTGCCCCCTCCTCATTATTCTCTGCCTCCTCATGCTCTTTGCTGCCAGTTGGGAGGTTGGAGTAGTTCGCCAGACTACTGAGCAAAGAGGACACCATTGGACTGGTGTCCATCTCCTCCTGTAATAATACATTTAAAAAGAATATACACAGAAACACAATCATAATAACAGCATGAAGTGTTTTCATACTCATAATCCCAGTGTGGTTGTTACTGGTTATTAAAAAAAGACAAAAAAATAAAACAAAAACAAAAGAGCACCCACTTCAAAGAGAGCCATATTCTTGCCGTCATATTGCAGGTTCTTCTTTTCCACATCGCCGGCTGCGCTGCTGTATATGAAAGGACTGCTCTCTCTGGGGTTAACATCACCTGAAACACAGGAACACAAAGCAGCAAATTTAATATATCTATCATACACATATTATCTGGCCATATAGAGGGGGAAGTACTAAATAACATATACTCGCGTTATTGTAATTGAGTAGGTTTTTTGGAAGTACTGTACTTCACTACGTTTTAAATCACATCTGTTAATGAGTAAAAAATAAAATTCATGCACTGGAAACTTTGGTAGTAATTGATGAGGACAGAGGACAGGTGAATGATGAGGAAGGTGAATGATGAGGACAGGTGAGCAATGAGGACAGGCGAACGATAAGGAAAGGTGAGTGATGAGGACAGGTGAGCAATGAGGACAGGTGAGCGATGAGGACAGGTGAATAAGGACAGGTGAGCGATGAGGACAGGTGAATGATAAGGACAGGTGAATGATAAGGACAGGTGAGCGATGAGGACAGGTGAATGATAAGTACAGGTGAGCGATGAGGACAGAGGACTGGTGAACGATAAGGACAGGTGAGCGATGAGGACAGGTGAATGATAAGGACAGGTGAGCGATGAGGACAGAGGACCGGTGAATGGTAAGGACAGGCGAACGATGAGGACAGGTAAGCGCTAAGGACAAGTGCATTGGCGTTAATTACCCTGAGTGAGTGACATTTGTGACCTTTGACCCATTTTGACTGATCGATTACATGTTTACATGTTTTATTTTGTCAGCACTTTAATTTGTAGAGGTTTGCCTTTAATTAAAAACAATTCATAAGAACAACACTTTAAAATTGAGTAACTTTTAATCTGAGTACATTTTAAAAAAGCTACTTTTTTACTTTAACTTCAGTACATTTTTAGAGCAGTAGAATATTTCAGTTCTATCACATCTATATCACATTTTGTAAAACAAAGACTTGCCAGTCTATGTTTTGATAGACTGTGCCTGATCCCTGCAGTTTCACACACACACACACACACAAGAGCAGAGGAAAACCAGAGCCAGTGCACAGACCTGAGCGACCTGAAACACAATTTCTACTCATTCATAACTAACCTGTCTTCACTTTAGAATCTGAAAATCCTCTGAGGTTCACGCCCCAAACCCTTAGATCTCTGGCTCTGATCATCACACGAGACCAGGATCAATAGGATCATGATTGATTTCATGTGAACACAGGGATACAAAAATTCATACATATTCATATTTCGGGGACTTGCAGATCTTTCAACACATGTGTGTGGTTATTACAGCTGGGCTCCATGTGTAATATTTGAAAGGTTTAGCTTCACAACAACAAATTAACAAACAAATACTGAAAGGTTAGGTCTGTATGCTGACACTAGCTGGATACTTAGGTATACCTAAGTTAACAATATACGTATATATAGTATACCGTATACTATATATATATATATGTATATATATATATATATATATTGTTAACCCTTTAACACCTAAGCCACAAAATGTCCTTCTGGACTTTTTTGCTTATTTTAACCATAAAAAGGGCCAGAAAATGTCCTGTGAGTAAGTGATTTTGCCCATTTTTCCAGAATAACTTTCAATATCTGGCAGTTATTTACAATGTACTGCATGTTATAATAGTGTTAACAATTAACAATTTAAACAGTATAACACATATTTAAAAGAGTTTGTGTCTCAATGTCCAAAAACAGGCCAAAAAAATGTAAACTATGTACTAGTGTTTTTCCCACTTGTTCCCTTTCTGGTGACAAAGACAGTGATTTGCTGGCTTCCTGCAACAGCACGAGTGAAATTACTGAAATGACCACATGTTGGCTTTGATGTGCAACTCCTCAGCTTTCAGAAGCCGTTGGAATTTATCCAATAGCACAAACCGTCACGCAATTAGTGCGCAAATGTGTTGTTTTGTTTGTTTTATTCCTTATCAGTATTTCTTTAAAACTATTGTACATATTTTACAGCAATTTCAAACTTAATTACAGAACTGAAAATGAAAAACCTGTAAGAAGACCCAGGTTTTTGCAACCCAAGTAAAATTACACACTGTAAATTGACCACAGGTGTGAGTATGAAAGGTGGATAGTTGAGTAAGTGAGTGAGTGATCGAGTGAGCTTTCATGGCCCACTGGCAGTACCATCATGGCCCACTAGGAGGCCATGGCCCGCACGTTGGGAATCACTGGCACGTTCACTTTCTATATTATTGACTGTGCTTTTATTTGTACATGTTAACAGGTGCCAAGCTGGTATCTGTTACATACATGTAAATGTAGATTATGTTGAAGCCAGTCACTTATTCTGAAAATCTGCATTTAAAGATGAATTCAGTGAAAGTGAAGTTATTTTTAATTTAAAGTACGCTTCTACTATTTTGCGTGCAAGTGTGTAGTTGAAATTTTAAACTTCACAGCCTGGTCTCTATTTTGCCTCCTGACCTTTAGTGAACTGCTCTAAAACCTTTTCACATTTCTCTCACGCAGTGGTTGGATCTCCGCCGGCTGCCCCTGAAATACATATTTACCTGGAGCTAACAGACATGTTTACGGGAGTTATCAGATCTGTGTGTTTTACTCTCCAGTCAACAGTAATTATCCATTAAATGAAAACCTCCTCCTCACCCTTCAGTGCCATCAATGATGGACAGGCAGCCCTCTCAGAGTCTCTCCAATGACCATGAATGAGTCGTTTGTGTTCCTGCATGTGTTTCACATAAATGTGAATGGCTTAACATTTTCACATGTTTTTGATTGGGATCAGAAGCAGGATTTCAGAAAGTGCCCAGAAATATTTTATATATGCTTATGTTCGAGGGATGAACCCTCCAGGGACATAAATTCTAAAGTGGAGCAAAGCTGGATGTCAGGTGATGTTACCCAGCTACAGAGGGATGATTGGTGGGCAAAACATAAGATTTAAACACACGTGACGAGTGGAACATAGCTAGATTTACCATGATGCAGACCCTCCCACAGCCGGAGTGGTGTACATTGTGGTGTACAACAGCTATGAAGTGGTATTGTTTCTCAAAACATAGGAGAAGTCCTCAGATCAGGAGACATGTCTACCTGTACAGCAAAGGGATAATATTACAATTCCAGGAAAAGGGGCCTCAACTAGCACAAGAACATCTGGTTACTCTTAACTTGCCACATTCACATTCCTAAGCTAAGAGTGGATGTTGGTGTTGATCTTGAAAGATTCTTATCCACAGAGGGCCATATTAATAATCCCCTCACACAGTGTTTGCTTCTGTCATGCAGTATCACTCACATCCGTTTATATCTGTTCATATTTATGAGTCCTGTGTGTGTTTGTGAACCTCTCACTGCAGTTACATTTGTTTCCTCTGAAGTGAAATATAGCTCAGAGTCATTGTTCCTGCAGGTTGACGTTAAAAAAACCCCCAAAAACCATAGAGATTCAGCATTAAATGGACCAGTGACATGAACAGTGAAGAAGTACTGTGTTTAGAAATAGGATACAATGATTTATTTCGCAATCTTTTTCCTTTTCATAGAGAATGTTTTAGGTTTTTTTCACAGTCTGTCAATTTGGTTGATTGTAGAAAATGTAATGAATGAATCGATATGGATCAGTACTAGGTTATAAAGGAAAAGATTCAAATACATCAATATACAGACCACTATTGATCTAAACGCTCTATGAACCCATCGGTGACCTGTCTTTTAATGTAATGAATCAGTTTAATGAAGTTAAAAAAATATTTAAAAAAATAAAATAATGTGTATATTCAAAGGTTAGCAGTAACAGATTTGACTTAGTCTCATTTTTAATTGAAAATGTCTTCATTTCAGAAAGAACCGTCATTGTTATGTATCACATTGTTGCATAATTCAAAGTATTTCCCTGAATTGTATTGTAGCCCGTGCATCTGGATATGTATCAAACTGGAGAGATGCCATCCTCTATTTGAATGTTTCTGCGAAACAAAGGTGTCATTGTTAATAAATGATAAATGTTATTTAAATGTTAATAAATCCGATTCTGGCTAACCTGGGGGAGCCCGGTAGTTCGGTGATTAGCGCTGGTTCCTCACAGTGAGAAGGTTGGTTTGAAACCCAGTTGAGTTAAAACCACAGTGCCATGCAGCTCAAATATTGTCTGATCTGTTTTAAATTTGTATTTTTTTCATTTTGGACATTTGTCTTTAGGTAAAATGGAGAGAAACAGAACACATTTTGAAAAAAAACATATAAAGGACAGGATTAAATAATGATTAAACCAATCTTGACATCTAACCTCTGAACGTAGCTTCCTCTCACCCAGGTTTCCCTCAGTCATTTGAGACATGAAACTGGCAGGGACTGTTTATTTTAGAGAGCTTTAATTTGTTTATTAAAATATAGATATTTGAGGAATATGAGGGGGAGGACGATGATAAATCACCAAATCCTTACTATACAGCATGAGCCAGGCTGATTTCATCGGTCAGTGCAAGGTCACAACAATTGTTCTTTTTGCAATAACCTTTATAGTTCTCCTCTGTGGCACTTTGGTGCATAAAGTGCAAACCACAGTTCAGGTAAAAAAAATAAATTTTGGGGTTTCTCTATTTGTTTTGCTCCACAGGACGATTTGACTTTAACTTCATACATGGCTGAAATACGTACAGCAGCTTACCATTATTTTCTCAGAATCGTTTAAATGGTGCTTAGTGAAGGGACCCCATGCAGCTGTGGAACATGTGCTGCATCACACGGGGAAACAGAGGGAACCGAACACTGAAACTGACCTGGAGAGATAAGAAAAACTAGCGCTGAAACAATGAATGGATTATTAATTGATTACTAAATGAATCAACAACTATTTTGATGATCGATTAATCGGTTCAAAGTTTTTGTCATGATTAAAAGAAGATTTCCGATTGTTTAAGCTTCTTAAATGTGAATATTTTCTTCATTTCTTTGCTCTGGATAACAATAGTGTGAGCACGACAAGATTTACAGGCAGCTGTAAAATATGTTGACAAAATCATCACTTCTTGACTCATGGGGGCTAAAAAGAAAAAAAAAACAATTGGTTGCACATGACGTTTGCACCTCTCGTCCAAGAAGCTTCTTCAGCTCTGAACTGAGGAAACCTCTTGGATAAGAGGTGCAATGTTGTTCTTCTTAAGTAACTATAGTAGCTGCTACTGATTCAGTATTGTTTTTGTAGATTATGTTCATTAGCTGAACAATGTGCATCTTTACTGAACTATGACATTTCTGCAGTGATAAAATACAAATACAGACAAGGAAACATTGATATTTTGGATTTATAGGGTTACATTAATTAATTACACACCACACACATATATAGACTTTCCGCTGAAATATCCTCCTCATCAGGTTTTTGTGTGTGATGTATGTGTTCTTTTCATTTTTGGCAGTTTGTATGTCTAAAACACACACACTCACACAGAAATATCTAAATTATATAAGAAAAAAAATCCCCTGACAACACGTTCTCCACAAAGAAAGATAATCTTACTGTCTATGTCCCTGTTTTAGCCTCTGCAAACAGAAATGACTTATTGATAAGAAATCAGTTTAGCAATATGCTGAAATATATATATAGAGTTCTGTGCAGATTTGTGTCCACGGCTATTACAAAATGTACAGTTTATACCAGCTTTTAAAAGCTTAATCGGACAAAGGCTCAGGAGATTACGCAGCAGATGCTGGAGGCCACAAAGACAGACATAAATTAACTCCAGCATGCGAGAAGCCTGAGCCAAAGAGCTGCACAGCGGCCTCTCACAATTAGATCAACCACACACACACACACATACCTCATCCTTTTTCACCTCGCCTGATGTAACTGAGGAATTTAAGCAACTTAATTTAAATCACTTTTACTCCACGTCCCTGTCGCACGCAGCCTGATGACTGTGTCTCTGTCACTCTGTGACACTTCCCACCAAAAGAAGATAGAATTCAGATGTTAAACTTTCAATCGGGACAGGAATGAAGGGAGCACTTTTGCTTAATGGCACATTTTCTCCAGCAGGGGCAGTATTCCACAACAAATGACGTTGTTACCTAACACTGCAGTCATAAATATGCACCAATGCTGTTCTTGTCAACAAGGAGTTTTAAATTTGATACAGAACATGTCCTGGAGTCTTTTTAAAGAGTGTGTAGCCACACTTCTCAACAAGTTGTGGACTGACTGATGCAAAACATTCACAGTTCCCAGAGAAACACTTGGTGATGGTGTTTTAGAGCCATATGGAGCAGTGTTTAGTTTAATGACAGAGAAATAACATAAAATGTATGAGAAAAATACCAAGTGGTTGTAAAATATTGTCATAGATTGAAGTCAGGGCATCAGGAGCTGCAACAGTGGACAGATGCAAGGATGTTGTTCATTAAATCAACTGGTGATTCAAGTGGGATCATTATTCTTATTATTAATATTAAACCTTTATTTAACCAGGAAGCCTCCCTGAGATTAAAATTCTCTTTTACATAAAGCCAAGACAGGCAGCAGACCATTTATCTGGGTTACAGACATGACAGAATACCACAAATTACAGTGAAACCTACAGAGACACAAGATATCATAATAGTCATAAAGTACCTAGGTAGGTCATAATTTCCACACTTTTAAGAATAATGTAGGACCCTAAATAAGGAGGTAATAAACCCACAATTGCCTTATGGTTCAAAAGACAGAGAAAGGAGGCGCATGATAGACTCTATGTTTGTATTGGTGGGCACGCAACAAAAAAAAGAATGAAGATATTTCTCGACTCAGGGGAAACTGTGGTTGGGAAGCAGAATTTTTTAAAAATACTACCCATATTCTAGTAATACAAAGCTAAATGCAAATCTTTGAAGTATTCCTTTAAAGGTGGTGGTAACAAGTCTCCTCAAAAGAAAGAAGAGACCTCATTCTAAAACAAAACCCAATTTAATGAGGTGCGTTTGAGACGTCACCAAATGAATGTTTTATGAAAGCAGAGGGTGATACGTTAAAATGTACATTAGGGCGAAAGGTCATTTAAATGTGTGTGTTATTTTGTGTAAGAATTGTGTTAATAGTGTAATTTGTCTATAGTTTATTTATATTTTGGTTTTAAAAAAAAGGGCTAGTACGTACCTTCCTCCTTTCCAATAAAAACATCTCACTTGTCATCTCACTGCACTCACAGACTGTTGTTTAAACTGTCACTAAGTGGAGAAAAATAAAACACTCACAGACACACAGTGCTGATTAAGCCCAGAGTCTGTGTATAAATCACATCATAGACCAAATATGAAAAATGACCTTACCGTGTCAACTGCCTTGAGATTATGTATGTAATAAATCTGCACTATCGAATTAAACTGAAGCCATATTGGAAGTTAAAGTATAGTGAATAGCCACTAGGGGGTGACAGGAGTCTACTTTCCATTGGATTTATAACATAAGTAAACATGTTACATGTCATTTAGCAGACGCTTTTATCCAAAGCGACTTACAATGGAATTGAGTACAAACAGTCAGGGGTGGAGTCAAACTTGCGACCATGATGTCTTTCGCACACAGAGTGCCGGTTTTAACCACTGAGCCACTCCACCCTCCATGTTCCCGATGATTTAATAGTCTCGGTGGCTAGTTATTCATTCATTCATTCACACTTATTCATTGGCACATGATGCCACTTTTGTAAATGATATTCCCTATTTAAAGGAAAATAGAGAGCAAAGTACAATACAGTGTAATTGAGAGTTGAGATCATGCAATAAGAACCTGGTTGCAGGTGATGCCTTTAAACCCCGTTTTCCACAAACAATGCCGAACTGTAGATCAGTTAAAAAAGACTCAACAATCCTGAAAACGTGGATTAATCTCCGACAATTACCAAGGAAATGTCTAAAATCTCTAATATTTAACAGAGGAGTCTGGTGAATTCAGACCAACGAGCAGCATTTGCAGTATTTGAGTTTGCAGCAGTATTTGAGTCTGTGCTCCAGTCAGTACTGAACAAATCTTTTAATTACATGATTCTAATGATTCAATACGCTGGAAAAACGGTGTATCGTATCGTAAAACAACCGCTTCACAAGTCTGAGACAAGTTTGTGTGCAGGGTTCGTGCGTAAAACAAAGTCACGGCAGATTTCATGCAGTCGTGCAGTGATGACTCCGCCCACTTTGAGGAGGTAGATGTTGTAATGGAAACACAACCAAACCGTGCTGAGCCGAGTCGAGGGACACAGCTTTAGACGTCAACATGGCTTCAGAACGTGTGTTGGGTTGCCACTTGAAGTCAAATGGGGTTGATTATAGTGTTCTTGTGATGGGCACATTTGAAAAACTCACTTGATATATTCACGACCAGGAAACTCCGATTTTACAGAGCGAAACTATCGCGAGTAAATCTTTTTCTTATTTGGACAATGTTGATGTGATTTGACTTTGATGGCTGTCCCGTTTCATGACAAATAAATCCTTGGAGCATGAACAAGGAGAGAGAAGCACAAGTAGATAGAGCTGCTGTGTGGTCATGATGCTCCAGAAACTTGTGTACTTGACTCTTGGCGAAAACAGCAGAATAATAAAAGCTTTTTGGAAAAAAAGAAGAAGGAATTTTCAATATTTGGTAGACTGTCGCAGTTGCAAATTCAACGTTGGATCTTCTGATGACAAATTGTTGGCTTTCAGTGGAAGGAGCAGATTCCGTCTTCTATAAGAGTCCAGAAATGTCATCTATAACCGGATGTTTAACAATTTTCTTGGTTAATCTCTATCAACAGCTTAAGTGAAAAATGTTTTGTTTCTCTTGCTCTTAGAAACGTACTCTTACTGTTTATGTGCGGGCCTGTTCAAACGTGATTGGAAACCAGAAATTGTGCTCCTGCAGGTCAGTATCCGGGTCCTGCACTTCTGTCAAATCTCATTTGAAGGTGTTTGAAAGTTTGACAGAACCTCAAAACCTTTCTGTGACTTTAGAATTAGAGACACAGAGAACCACAGCAAACTTCAAGCATGTTTCCACCTGAATAACATGCCATAAAGCAGGACAACGTGAAAATGAAATATTTCATTACTCAAAGAGAAAAAAAACTGCGCCGGGGAAGGCACTCCAGTCTCGGCGTCTCAGCATTTCCAGATGTGAGACTTTTTATTGTTAAACAAAAACATCGCCGATGCCTCTGAAACCAATTTACACATCTGCTGCTCCAACACAAAGGAGCCGTTTGCCAAAGGGAATAGCGTCGAGTAAGTGTTGCAGATTCTCTGCGGGTTCGGGAGACCACCCTGTTCCTATTTGTTCACATGTTTAAGCAGCAGCGGCTTGGATGTGGTGAGAAGGTGCAATGTGACGAACAACAAACACAACACCAAACTAAATATAGCCGACACTTATTAATGCAAGAGGTAATGTGCATTTATTTAAGATGCTCTGATTGGAAAACCCAGTTGAGAACAGGCGTGTCAAACATACGGTCCGCGGGCCATACCATGGGCCTCACATTATGATTAGAACCTAATCACGTGTTCCAGTTACCTGAGACTAAATGTTTTGTTTAGATCCACTGTGATCTGTACGTTGTAATGCACATGTGTAAATGGTTAATTTAGGCGAAAATTGCACTTGTAATGTAAAACGAGTTGAACATTTTTGGAGTCCTTGTTGTTTTTAGGTTATTATGCTATTATTTTACTGGTCCAGCCCACTTGAGATCAAATTTGACCCTGGTTTAAAACATGATTTCTGAGGATCTCAGGTAAGGAATGCGTCCTGAACTCGGATTTCCAACTCATGGAAAAACACTGCTAAGACATACAGTGATTCGGTGCATTGATGGCAGGACAAAACATTTTCTTGAGGTGTCTATTACCTCAATCACTAATTTCAGGTCTATTTTCAATACAGCATGATGGGCCATTTTGTTCATTTTGGTCCCTTTTTTTGTGTCAAATAGATGATAGATGAGGATGTGGTTTCAGGTGTGACTGTGGTGTGATTGATAACAACAACAATGTCAGTACCATTTAATCACTTCAACCATCAGGTGTAACTTCCCGCCATCAATATCATATAACATCTTAATATCATAACAAAAAAATAAAACAAATATATATATACACATATATATATATTATATTATTTTCTATATAAATAATATTTATATAGATGTTATAAATATTATAGCAATGTTTTCACACAGCAATCACTGACACAACACCCTTTTACCGAGTGCTTTTCTATTATTTATATAATAAATAATGGTTATTGGTTTGTTTATCCTCATTCAGGACTTCCAGCCTCTACGTCACTGTGGCAGACAGATTAGCGTCCCCGCCTCTGAGTTATAACTGCTTATGAGGCTCAGCAGGGCACTGGTTCAGGGAATCAAAAACAGCCGCAGATTTCTACTGGGACTGAGCTAAATTCCAGAATCACATTGGAAGCGTATTCACGTAAACAGCCAGGACACAACACGTCCATGTACAGGTAAGATGAGCTACACCTTTTAATGAGATAGTGTCCGTGTCCCAGTATAACAATAATAAGCAACAGCAGGGAATTGATTTAGAGAACGACATTTGCCCGCCTCCACTACACCAGGTGGCGATAAACCCATGTACCAACCACGGGTGGATCTAATAAGAGCCCAGGGGGCACTGCATTGTGCTGAGGCTCAAGTGATGATGTGTGGGTCAGGTTTTATTTTTAATATTAACCACCAGCATGTATTTATTAACCACATGGGAAGATCGGCGAGCTTTCCAAACCCAACAATCCTTAACAGCTGAACCTCTTTCTAACTCTAAACACTGTGTTGACGCCGAGATGGTGATTTGGTCAAGTTTGATTGTTTGGATATGGTTTGATTCCCCTTTTCCCTTTTTTGTGCTGTATTTGTTCTGGTTTTATTGTATTGAGCCACAATGACTGATAAATAAACACACTTGTGAGCACAGGGTCGTTATTACTTTTTCTACCATGGAAACATGGTAATCATTTCTGCTAAATACCCATGAAAATCATATTTACCTCAAGCAAGCACAGCCCCAACACAAGCAACATGTTCTGCTCACAAATCTGAACAACACCACCACGTGATCTTCATGCCAACAACAGAATCTCCTCAAAATCTGCAAGCCCACAGTCAAAGGAAAACAACAGTGTCTCTGATCCAGCAGCCAAAGAAGAGAGCTAAAAATAACGTGGATGTTTTATTTTTTCTCATCATAACTCCCATTTCAGTCTCAAGCTCGACTGCTCTCTGCTAATCCAGGGTGTTTCTTGCCCATTTGACTTTCAGGTCAAGGTTCAGCTGTTAAACACAGTATGTACGTATTTGTATCTGACTAATAAGATCATTGAAAGTGATTTGCAGACTCTCTGTTGTTTTAATCAACTCTAATGCTTTGAATGAGGTGCTAATCATTCAAATGGGCTGCTGACATCTGTGGTGTGACAGGCTGCGTGCAGTGACACTACGCTCATACTGACTGAACGGCTTATAAAGCAAATTATCTACAGAACTCTATTTGTTTATTTAATGGTTTATCTGATAGAGTCGGCACAGTTTAATGAACATCAAACGGACAAGATTTAAACTTGCTTATAGCAAGAAACTGACTCTATATCCTCAGTCACTCCTCCATCAAGTGTTTAACCTCTGTGCTCTCTGTTCTGTTTGGGTTTTACATCCTCTAGATTTTGATTTTGCCTTTTTGTTTTATTAAAGACCTTAATTTTATACTCCGGAAACCCCGATAAAATAGACACGGATAAACAAAACACAAATAAAAAGAGGCTTGAATGAATAATGTAATTGAAATTTCGCAAAGAATATTGGCATATTTTGTCATATTGTGGCCATTTACCTTCCTACCTACCTACCTACCTGCCTATCCATAGACCTCACAGTTGAAAGTGTTGAAACAACATCCATGCACTAAGCACATTGAATTGTTTTTACCAATCTTCATAAATGTGCACAAGATGTCAAGACCTGCGTAATCCAAGTTTGCCGTTCTGACCATTTCACCCCATACAGATTAGATCCCGCAGTGTCCGACACAACGTTCATTGCTCATTAAGCAAAGAACCAGGACAATACGTCCGAGGATTACTGACAAGCACTGACATGGTTTATCTGCTCTGAGCCAGTTTGTCAAAGCCGTGCATAAACCAAGGACGCATCAATGGAATTACCAGGAAAGGGCAAACTTTAATATGACAAGGAGGCAGCTTTGTGTAATACAACCTTTCACACAATTGCATGACTAGTCATGTCCACGACATCTCATCAACGTGCACAGACTAACTGCATGATCCGTGGAGGAAACATGGTTTGAATGAGCTCATCATCAGCAACCAGATAAAAATCCCAGAGCCAGTGGCGTGTAGTCACTGTAAACGGATCCTAGGTCTGTCTTACATTAATAATCAGTTGCCTATATGAACATTAAAACAGGTTTTACTGGCTATAATCATTTCTCTTTCATCTTTGTAATTATTCCCAGTAATTCGGTGCAAATTCTGTTTTATTTGATTAGACCTGAAGAGATTCATTGGCTCGTTGTTCACAAAAATAAAATCTGGCAGTAGTGCAAAAATAATGAAAAAGGTACATAATTTAGTGACACCGAAATATGTATTTCACAACCACTGGCTGTATATCAATGATGCATGAAATCTATAAGTCCGTTTGTATGTAAGTCTCTGTGAATCTGTCTTCTTCAATACAGCATGTGGTCTGTTTTCATAAATCCTGGTCCCACTTAGAGTCACATAGACAATAATAGAGAATAACTATACAATTATGGGTGTGGCTATAGTTTGATTGACGGCTCATGTAATCTGTGATCATCTCCTCAATTTCACGCAACCGGGTCTGGGATCACCAGGTCCGTCCTTGACTACCAGAGTCAAGTACCGGGACAGACGGAGAGATTATTTACCCCGATTTACCCCACGTAATTGTGGTAGTTTTCCTTTTCCCATGCACATTAACCATTAATATTACAGATGTCCTGTGGTAAAATGACATTACTTCACCGTGTAGAACCTTAGAACAGAGCTTTACAAAAAAACCCACACCACCAGATAATAAATGTAAACCACTGGCTTGGCTCTGTCTGAAGGTAAAACTCCAGCTGCTTATAACCTCAGAAACACAAAGAGGAAAACCTAACTTGTTTGACTGTTTTTTTTAGCCACTGTTTCCTGTTTAAACACTGTCAGCAGACTTTATGCTAAGCTAACCAGGCTGTAGCTCCGTGTTTAGACAGGTGGGCGTAATATGACATCAATCATCCCATTAAACAGCCTCCTATAAACACACAAAACATACTTCCCAAAAAGTTATACTATTCCTTTAAAGTTAATCCTATAGGAATGCACTTTCTTTCACACGACCACAGCCTGCCGAGCTGAATGGGATCTGCTTGCCAGATGTGGTTTTAACTCATGCTCGGGTGTTTGATTCTAAAATGATTGCCCAAAGATTAATTTGAGTAAAGAGCAACCTGACACATTCTCCTCATCCATGTGATCGTTCATAATCAGTGGCATCATCAAGATAGAAGGTAAGCTCTTATTGACACAGAAGGAAGACAAAGGAAGAGCTAAGTGGCTGTTTAAGAGGAGAACCATGCAGGAAAAGCTTCAACATCTGCTGCTTCCAGCTTCTTAAAAGTGACTTTTTCTTTTTTACTGTTGTCATCGTCACATCAGTCAGACCTGCAGTCAGTTCTCTGCAAACTCTCTTCTGTGTTCACACTCCAGTTGGCGCTTGCACTCCATTTTTCACCCCTTTGGTGTGATGATGTGGCCCAAATCATGACCTTTTAAGAGGAGAAGAAGAGAGCTATTGTGGATGCCGGTAGCCGCGGAGTGCTATAGAAGAAGAGGTGGAGTATGGGCACTCGGAGAGGATGGCAATGAAGGAAAAGGTGATAAAAGAGGACAGGAGAGGATGGAGAAGAGACCAGGACCCAGGAAAGAGAAGCATAATTAAAGGCCGACATACACTAAGTGATATCTAATGGTAAGACTGCACAGAGTGCGACAAATGGAGGACTCCTCCACTTACCAATCCTTTTCTGAAGCATGTCAGGTAAGTGTGGTGGCCTTTATATACATAAACACAGTGTGACTGTTCTTTCTTGGTTGTATACAGCAAGGCCTTATAAAAAGCTTGTTTTATGGCCAAGAAAACTAAACTATTTTTATTTTAAAGTGATTGTATACAGACATGCTAACCCCTAACCCCTCCTACATATTACACATTGTACCATGGATGATTATGGATGTCAACTACACCACTGCTACTGCAAATTAGGAAAGAAAAGAAGTAATGGTTGATAGAATCCAGTTGATTGGTGGTGTATTGTGGTGGTTGGCATCAGTAAAGTTGTATTTATTTGGTTGTTTGTTTGTGAATCTATGAATTGATTGTGGATTACAATCACCAACTAAACAATGGACATCCAGTGGTAGAAATGGTTAAATCCAGAAGGCAGTAATATAACATTATGGCCACCAACTGCTGTAAAACACCACCTTCGAAGAAAAGAGAAAAAAGGTTCTTTATCAAACTCTTGTATCTTCTGTGTCTAACCATGACCGTGTCATACTTGATGATGGTGTTAATCCAGGATATTCTATCACGATATTTAGTTTTTCCCTGACTTCTAGATCATATTAATTCTGGCAGTCTTGGTTTGTCAAGGATGATTAATTCTCTCTTCATAAAGGCTCAACTACACTATGATTGCATGTTATCGTAACTCAAAGTGTTAAACCAGGACAATGCACAGAGATAGGTCAGTGTCACATGGACACAACTTCTCCTCATCTGGGATTTTCATGGCAGATTAAATATGTTATAATCACAAATCTCACATGTTGCTGGTGAAACAATGCAGGCCACATCCAGCAGATTAAAACTGATTTGACACCAGCAGCTGCACATCCAAACTTTAGTTGAACAGCGCATGAATTCTGCTCGGGATACACCAGTCGGCAACACTACCACAGCGGTTTCATACCTGCCTGCACGTGGACGAAGCTTCTGTTGCTAGTCAGGTCATGAAGGTCATGTGCAAGCCAAGTGGCATGCAGCTCTTGTTAATATTATGCAAACAGATGTTTACAGCCATCACCTGCAACAGATGCCAGTTATCCACTCATATGGGCCATGCTTTATCTATTTTCCTTTAGAGAAGGATCATAATTAACAAAATCCAAAGAATATTGTATTGAAGAAGACCCAAATCTATCGATTGTCTTGCCCAAGGACACATCAGCAAGTAGACTGGCGGAGCAAAAGACAACTCACTATGCCACTGTGCTACTGTCGCCCTCAAGTGGCCATTAATTGGCCATTATAAATTACCTGGAGGTGTGAGTGTGTAAGAGACACACTCACACTCATACATAAAGAGCAAAGTTTGGCCTCGGGTGAGAAGTTGTTGATGGGGAGAGTGATGAATGATACTCTGCAGAGGCTGCACACAGTAATCCTATTTTGTTGAGTGGTGAAAGTGTAGGAGATGGGCACATAGAATGAATTTACTGGCACAAGATGAACATCTAATAGACCAACACACCGACTGCACTGAGGTACCAAATGTCTTTATAGCTTGACCAAACTGGAACCAGGACTGATGGAGAAAAAAGTCGCTCTGGATCAGACAGATCCTTGACTGGAACACATCCACTTGTTCCCATGGACGATTAAAAAAGCATGAGTAATACTTAAACATTTCTTCACACGAAACACAGCAGATGTACGTACTTATTATTTATGTCTGCATCCTTAATTTTACCTACCTTTGTTTCCCGAACTCTCACGCGTGTGTGTGTGTGTGTGCTCACACTGACACCTGCACACAAACTAATTCATGCACCCATGTCCACACACGCTCCTCTCTCATCAGTCCGTGTTTCGTCACTCACCCTTGCTGTTGGGTCCCCCCTCTCCCTCCTCGCAGTCTGTGATGTTGTTCAGCATCCTCTCTCCTCCTCTGGCTGGGAAAAACCCTTTGGGTCAACAACGACACTGACTTTACTTCTGCTCCCTGCTGCCTTTTTGCCCTGATAAATAATAAGAAAAAGAAAAGCTGTATTATATCCTCTCTTTTGTCTGTTACGCCTCTCTTCAGGAGGATGGAGAGACTGAGAGCGGCTGCAGGGGGGAGTCGATGATGGTACTCGGTGTCACTCACATGCACACTCTCTGCGTCCCTGTGCGCCACTCACTCCCCCAGTCAGTTTAAGCCAGATGACTACATTCATCATGCATTCAGAAGGTATTATCCCCCTGTTCCTCCCCTCCCCTTTTCTCTCCCTCACACATGTTCATCATCCATCTCATCATGAGAGAGGGATGGATGGATGGAGAGGGATTGACAGACAGAGGCGACACACGTCAAATGACAGAATACTGCCTCCTGAGGATAAGCATCTTCTTTGATGTTCTTTTCAGATGGAAGATGAGATTCCATTTCATTAGTGTGCGTTCATCCCTCTTTTGTTGTTTTTCCCCTGCAATGCTCCTCTCTTTTATATTTCCTTCATGGTCATGGCCCATTATCTGTGGAAGGCCTGCAGGCTGCACTTGTGTAACTTAAATTGTAAGCCTCTCACCACTGTCCAGGACCGGCGCCACAAGGGGTCATGAGGAGGCTAAGACCCCTCAGTTTTAAGCTTTATAACAACTGTATATCAAAATATTGAGTGCAACTCTGCTCATCCTTTTATTCGCTCTCATTAGTGCTCTAATGCATATTTCAACTATCGTCCGAAACGTCTATTATCAAATGTCTGTTACGTTCAAACCACCGTCAAATGAATTCACACAATACTGATTAAGCCTACCAGCTCCACATGACTCTCTCTGTGTTCAGATCGTGTGTGACGTACCTGTGCTGCAAACAGTGGTGGTGGGTGATGGGTTCTCCGGCCTCCTCCCATCATCAAAACAGGTCTTAGGGTAATGGACTGGACCACTGACGGGAGCATGGGGGCTGAAATAAGTGCTGCTGTCCCTGCACCGTGCAGCTCCAAGTATCCTGGATGCCGTCTGGATGACAAACATTATGTTAAAATACAGCTACACAAAAATCTAATGAATCTAATACATCTTGTGTGTGTGTGGGAGGTGGGGAGCAATGATTACACTGCAATAAAAAAGTGTTAGACACTAAAATCAATGAATAATCTTGATAAATAATATTAATTTTGGCCATAATGCCTTCCAACTGGGTAGTGTACAGGTGTGGATGGTGTGAGATCTCCTCGGCATACGGCATGTATATATGGTGTTTTGAAGCTTACTTAGAATTCCTGGGGCAATAAAAGTTCTGCCCTGTGGCTTTAATTAAAGTTTAAATACAGGCTTGACTCTTTGTCTCTGTTCCTGCAGCACCATAAATATCTGTATTACATGTACATGTACCTTTAGTGTGCGTGTGGCCTGACTCGCCATTTCTCTGCCCTGTCAGTGAGAGTGGGTCGTTGGCTGCTCGATGATTGGCAGGAAGCCTGAGAGCCAAGCGGCTTTAGCTCTTAAATCATGAGCAGCCACCATCCACCGCCCCCCCCACCCCACCCCCGTCTGCTGCTGTTGCTACACATGTGGCTCTGGATGTGAGAGTTAAACTCCTTCACACTGATGTTGGTATAGAAAAGTATTCCAGCACATTCTATAGCTACACATGTGTATTATGTCCCAGACAGGAAGGAAAAAACGACAGAACACCCAAAGACAACTGCGTGCATCGCACACTGACACAAACACACTGCAGTGAATTCACTGATGCTCTAATCCTGCAGATTAAGGCCATGGGTTGATGGGCCAAAATCCACATTTTATTTTTCATGATCAAACACGGGTAGGCTGCTCTGCTGCAGACATAGAACCCTTGTCACACCTTAGTGAACGTAACACGTGTGAACCAGCTGTTCACGCAAAGAACACGAAAAAGATCACTTTCAGTGATCAGCGCAGATGCTTCTGATTATGAACCAAATGTAAAGCTGCAACTGCAATCCCAAATAATGTGACAATTACTGTGATGTAGCCATTTGGCTTATGCGATGGAAAATCCTGCGAGCTGGAATGAGGTTCAGACGATTTTAGATATCTTAAGCAGATGCATAGACAGACATAAGCAATGCAAATTAATACTGTGTGATAGCTGTTCTTTACAGACGCAACAACACGAGGATTAAGACTTACTGCTACAACAACAGTCACTGTGCAAAATGAGCTAGTCAACATCAAGTAGACCGTAGACTGTCTAACGATGACATGACATGACAGGCTGTGATGCAACGCAGTAAAACAGGACACATATGTTCATCCTGAACTTCCTGACACTTCCACAAACATTTTGCAGAATATCTTTGGTCAGAGGAGCACGGCAGCTGTTGTTTTAAGTTACTTGTCTTTCATCAATGTATAAGGGCATAGGTGGAAGGGGGAAAGATTCCATTAAAAAGAAGTTGGAACACACCAAGTGTATTCAAGTTATTGGCCACAGCACTTCATGATTTTTGAAGTCTACATAAAGCTGAAATAAAAAAGCTAATGTTAGACCATAAAGAAACTACAAACGATCACAGCTGCACGACTTCAAAGTCTCTGGCGAGCTCATCTCTTCGCATTCCCTTTGAAACAGCTGTTTTCAGGCATGAACTCCAAAACATGGTGGGTAAATAGTGTTTTCCTTTCACATATGAAGAATGCAGCAGGGGATTGTTTTAAAATGTTCACTGTGGCGAGAGCCTGAGGGCACAGGTGAGTCAAGTGCAGTGGTCACTATAGAACAGATACAGTGAATCCCTGACCTTCTCTTCTTTACACACTTGAGTTTTCTATAAGCTCCTGTGCATTTCAGCAGCGTACGAGCTGTGGAAAGTCTCTGAGTCTCAGTTTAACAGTGTTTAAAACATTTGACGTGTCATTTCTTCCCTGTGTTGCTATGATAACCTCTCTCCACGACTCCAGAACGTGCAGAAATTCAAAGGTGCGCGACACAGCGTCATGGACATGTTTTGGAAAAAGCAAATATGACAGAAAGGGAAAATGATTTACACTCCATTGCTCGACACTTTTGATAACTGTCTTGACTTAACGAGTCACACAACATTTTCAATTTATGCTCCCATGAAAGGTTTCAGTTGTCTGTGTGTAACCACACTGGGAGAGCTGGCGCTCTCAGTTTACAGTCTGCTTTTTTATTGCTGTCCATATCTGTGAGACTCTTTGTGTTCGACTAAGTTGTTGACGTAATTGAGGATAACAACCAGCTGAACCAGTCAACGTGACATGGTGAGGTACATGTACAAATATATCAACCCAAAATAGAAGCTTATATTCCAATTTTGACCTTAATTGAAACATGTAGTTGTTTTGAAAGCTTTCACTTATGTTTTAATCAATTACACACTGTTCAACAACACGATAGCAAGGAAAACAAAAGAATAGTTATTAATATGAGGCCAAATCTGATTTCTTAATATTGAAATGTTTTTTTTTTTTTGGCTGATCTCTCCATGAAGTCCATACGCCTAATCCTTCTCCAAGAACGTGCACGTCGCTGCATAGAAGAAGAGCACGCAGCGACGTGCACCTGTTACCCATTGTGCCTAAGGGGCTCAGCACTGCCCCCTATCAGTTCAGCATGCTTTCTGCCTCACCCTATTTACGGCCGATCAGAAAGACTAAATAGGTCAAACACATTCATTAAATATACTAGACAGTAATGGGCATGCACCACCTGCCTGCTTCAGTCAGTGTGTGTGGCACAGCACCGTCACCTCGCCGTTCTCCGTCCATGTATTTGAACCGGAATACGTGCCTCACCTGCCTCCCCTGCCTCCCCTGACTGCACATCACTGCCATCCATCCATCCTCTACTGCTTTATCCGCCACATGAGGGTCACTGGTGCCAATCCCGGCCGACATAGGACGAAAGGCGGGGTACACCCTGGACCGGTCGCCAGTGACATCACATGGAGACAAACAACCGTTGTCCAATTTACCTAATCCCCATGTTGATATTCACAAAAGCAGGAATATTATCTTATTCACAAATCTTCAGCTGGCTTTAACATTAAGTTACTTTGTCATGTCACCCACTGGACTATGTTTGCAGAGCTACACAAAGAAATAGTTTGGAGGCATCTGGTTGTCTGTCATGACTTTACTGATGTACAGTATTTTATATCGTAGAATAAAACGGAAAGACATTCCTGAGCTTGCCTTTATCACAGATCTCCATCTCTAGATCTCTAGAGGTGTAGACTACTAGAGTATGTGCAGCACTCACAGAGCTGCAAGTCTTGAGAGTGACAGAGTACATGATAAACTCCCTGAGTACCTACAGGTACCTACTTCTCTATCATTACTGTCCCGAGAGAATTAAGCTTTACAAGTGATAGGGGCTCGAGGAACAGTCAGGAGGAGGGATGAGAGATGGAGCTGTTCTGGATTTTCCCCTCCCAATGCTGGGCTCTGCCAGGGAATTCAAAGGCAGAGATGAGCTTTCATCCTGTCTGCCAAACCATCTGTCAGTCATCACTTGCTTTTAACAACAGGAGGAGAGAATATGCTTCTCCTGCCTACAATCCCCCCAGATCTTAAGCTCTTGAGCCACAACCATCATCATCATCAGAGGTTTCAGGGTCATCCTTTTACACCATTTCAACCATGTTCATTCCTGTCATTTTTTACAGATTTAAAGCATTAGTTTTCTGCTTTTATTCTTTTATTCCAGCTATGATTGATTGATTGATTGATTGATTGATTGATTGATAAAAAAAAGGTGTATATCCTACCTTTTCCTGTTGGCCATTTCACCATAGCCTTGTCTGTAGTGGAACTGGGACTTTTTGCTCAGCTTCAGTGGTTGTGACAGTCTCCGGTCAGGTGCTGTGAAAACACAAACATGGTACACGCAGGGGAGGGGGAGGTTTGTTAGTGACGTGGCGTCTGAGAATGGCCTTTGTTCTTTATTTTAGTTTAGTCTGGTTCTCAACATGTGCAACACATGTATCACAGTTACAGGGAACAATAAGAGACCTGACCTGTTTCATGATGTACTAATTGCACTCCTGCAAAAGAGACTATGACTCCGTCTCTCTGGTGAGGCGACACATCACACCGTCCCCTTGTCTTTGAAAATCCTTAATGAGAAGAAGAAATACATGATCGGACATGTTACGTCTCCCATCACATTATGAAATGTGTGCTGGAGGAAAACTCTGGGCATGTTTTTTTTGCAGCGACGCAGAGCTGAAAATAACTGAAGACAGATTTATTCAGCTCCTGCGTTGGCAGACACTGACCCCAAATGTCTGAGTCAGTTTTATGTGGGCCTTTGATTTCTCATCTTTGTCTTTCCATTTAAAAACATGAAGGCTACTTATGGTGGTGGCCTTTCTTTATGGCTTTTACCCCTGAACGACCCCAATTTAACCTCTGCCATTGGGATTCTACAAGATTTTCCTGAGGGTGTTCAATATAGCTGGGGGTCAAAGTACTGAACAGTATGGATTTTACATATAAATATAATGGAGGCTTTGAAAAAGGAAGGGACCGGCTTTCTGTGAATTGTTTGCGCTGTTTTGATTTCATCCATCTGCGTGAACTGGACCGACTTTTGCCTTTTTCACACCTAAAGTATCATTTCAATGTTGAAAGAGCTCTATGATAAACAATGATGAATCTCAGCTGTCTGGAGAGGCAAGTGAAAACACTGCATATGATGGCATATGATTAATTGATGCTGGTGGAATAACAAGCCACTGCATTTCCCCAATGTACATTTTTCTTTAATAACGGCAATTATTGGTTGATACAGAAATCCAACACACATTTGTCTTGTTGCTGATTTATCGTACCATCAGCTCAGCTGAGTGAGGACTGGATGGGGAACCACAGCTGATAGAAAACAGCAGCCAACATCTGGAACACATCAATAAGTCCACTCACACGTTTAGCTCCAGATCAGTCGGTGTAATGTGTAGACAGTGTAAACTGGTATCAACACCATCAGTGTCCAAGGAAATTAATTAAGACTATTATACGGTCATCAATTTATATTTTTTGTGGTTTGGTGGTAAACCTGAATGAATCCTGACAAAGGTGATCCACTGTGGGCAATAAACCAATAAGGTGGATTCATTGTCTTTTTGACCGACAGTCTACTCCTCACTGTTGGCAGTCAAATGCTCAGTGAGAAGTCTGAGTGTTTTCAGACGTTCACTGTCTGAAAGAACTTTTTCTGGACTTTTCTGGAAGTTCTGTAAGAATCCTAGTGAAATTTCAGGTTCTTTGGACATTATTCTGTTTTCGTGAATGAATGCATTTGCCCCAGACAATTCACATAATGACAAACGGGGTGGTGGGATGGCCACACCCAATTTTCCCAGACATTTTCCGGCGTTCCCGCGGCTTCAGTCCACATAACTGACAACACTTTGAGATTTTCAGTAGATTAACTTTTAACTGTTAACACAGAGCGTCTCGCAGACGATACGTTTGCACAAGTGCACTTTGCATTACCGTAATTATGCAATGGTTTGTGCCATCATAAAAATCCCAACGGTTTCTGAAAGCTGAGAAGTTGCACGTCAAAGCCAACGTGTGGTTATTACGGTGATGGAGGATCAGCGTAATAACGCCTGTACATATATAGTTCACATTTTTTGGCCTGTTTTTGCACACAATGTTAATTTAAATATGTTTTATAGTGTTCAAATTTTAAATTAAAACTTTTTGTTTTTCTTAACTTTAAATTGTTGCATGTTGAAATAGTGTATTAGGTTGTAAATAACTGCCAGATATTGAAAGTTATTCTTACTCACAGGACATTTTCTGGTTAAAAAAATATCTAGACAGACATTTTGAGGCTTAGGTGTTAAAAGGTTAATGTACAGAAAACAGATAAATGGGGTTTTTGTTCTGAGTTAGGGCCTGCCAAGTATCACAGTTCTGTTCACAGTTGGATGGATAGAATAACATTTTTTTGCAAAACAGCATTAAGGACAATGTTGTATTTTAGCACTCAAGCTTTCTAGATTTATAGAAAGACCAAAGTGTGTTAGATATTGCATGTCCCCGTCCCAACCTCGCCTTCGTCATAAATGTATTTTATTTGTTTCCGTTCATTTATCTATTTTTTGTGGTTCTCTAATCGAAGTGCTAAAGCACTTTTGGTCAGGAAAAATATCAAATGGTGTAATCCTTTGGAGCGGAGCAATCCTCTCAGCATGATGAGGAACTGTAGCCAGAGTGATGGATGAGATGAGTTCACTACGTTTATCTCAAATCTCAGAAGGCACCGCCTCATACGTGGTACATTTTTGCTTTGATGTTAACTATCATCATACTTCTTCTTCTTCTTCTTCTTCTTCTTCTTCTTCTTCTTCTTCTTCTTCTCCTCCTCTGGGCATAAATCAACAGAACCCTGTCACACTTTAGGAAGTTGTCTCAGCAGCATTAAATGACAGCTATAATTCACAAGATCATCACTGCGACTTTATAACATGCTCCACGTATTTCCAATTATTCAATCTAATGATCTCTCTTTTTTCGTGGAGAGTCAGATGAGGACATTCATACCACAGTCACATGTGCACAGGAAGATAGATTAGATTGTTTAACGATATGGAAGCTGGTAGTGTGATATAGCACCTGTAAACTTGTCACTTTTACACCTGAACATGTGAAATACTGAGCTTTGAAGTCAGTAAAGCAGCGAGGAAGCTGAATGGAACCTAATTGAATTAGTTAGTTGTTTAAGTGCAAATTTGACTTTAATTTGGTCAAATTGAAAACAGTTGACGGACCATTTTATATTTAAGTGTTCTTCCAACTGTGCATTATAACACAAACAAACCATTTGTAGTTTAGGAACTGTTCTTGTCATGTGCCGTCTTTCTTCACTGACATTCATTAGATCTGAAATACACATTAAAGACCTGATAAAACTTTCCTAGAATAATATATAACAGTACAACACTGACATCGGGTGTTTTAGTATTTCTGGCATTGAGTTACTTTAACGGGTAACAGAAGGACATGAGTTACCTCCTCCACCTGGTGCGACGTCTCTGTAAAGCACAAGTGTTCTTAACAGGCAGCATCATAAAGTCTGGCCTCTGGTGTGACCTCAGGGCGTGACCTCTCTCACACAGGTCCAACATCTTTTGGGAATGTTATGGATTGGCCTCCTGAAATCTGCCTCGTAAATTGTAACCGTCAATGCAGCCCCTGGCTCTCCTCTGTGATTTGTTGCTGCTGTGCTGAACGGTGACCAACAGAGGGTGACACAGTCTCAGCCTCAGCTCCATCCCTGGCTAATAATCATCTGTTGAGGATATAAAATATACTCTTGGTCAGTTCCGGATGTAATGCTGTTTTAAGTCATTTTTTTTTGCTCACTGATTTAATATGGTGGGAATAATGATCTGTATATCATAATATAAAACGAATACTGGTTCACAAGTTGTTGTTTTTTTTTAACCAATTTCATCAAACCCCAGATGAACCAGATGAATATTTTCTGTAACTACATCTAAATCATTTTGGTCTCTAAATTGTGCAGATCCTCAGTGATCCTGACGGGGTTGGGGGGGGGCGGGACACATAATATCATAATCTCGTGTCAGACATGCAACAGTCACAGAGTTTCAACTCAAAACATGAGCTTGTTCCCTCAGAAATTGGTTGTTTTTTTGCCCAGGGAGGAAAATGGTGAAAGGAATAATTCACCGATTTGCATGTGGCTTGTATTGCTTGAATAGCAGTAGTATTTTTTTCCACTGAGTTGTAAAAAAAATCTGTTTTTCCTTTTCCAATTTTGCCCTACGCTGAGTCAAATGAGGATCAAACCTCAGTTCAAGGTTTGAAAACTACAACGCCAGTTCCGCACTTTTTAGACTCACCCATAGGGGGACGAGACGTCATTCCCAGAATGTAAACACAGTGTCCGCCAAAATGTAATTTTTCTGCCTTCCTTGGCCAAGAAGGCACTTGCTTCAAAGATTATTTCACATTTCTGCTACATAGATGACCCAGTTTTATAGACACTCATCGTTCATCTTCCGACGGTGAAATATGCCCGTAATCAATAGGATAGTTATATTTTTTTATTGCTTCTATAGTTGACTAAAATGTCTGCAGACCTATGTAATTGAGGAATGATAATGTGAAAGATTATCTGCCAAAAAACAAAATGACATCGTAAATACCAACACCACACATTGACGGTTGAGCCATTGCCAAATTCAGGATTTCACAAATGTTTACAAACATCTCTCCGAATGACTGGCCTATAGTCTTATGCAAGCTCTGCACCAGTGTCGTAATCACAGTCATGCTTAAGTGCCGTGTTGCTCTCACAGCGTCCGTCAACGCTGATATACGCAGTGAAGAGCAAGGACCCCTGCTGCGCGGTGACCTTGCAGAGCAAGATCGCTGTAAAAAGCCTGGGAAGAAGTCGGTATGCATGAAATTTTACATGACCCTCCAAGCAGCAGCGGGAGGCATGAAACACATTTTCAGATGAGCCATATACCTCCCCACAGAATACATAATAGAAACTTGGTTTCCACAGCAACAGCAGATGTCAAATCTCACACAGCAACCAGCGCACATCTGTTGATGTATTTCTTTCTCTTCATATGTTTCTATTTTTCCAGACAGACGCATACCTCTGCTGTGGAAAAACATCCAACTAAAACAATGGCATAGTTCTTTCATTTTAAAGGAATAGACCGAAGAGAACCACAGAGATATGTAAACTATCTTCAGAGATATGCAAATGCTTGCAAAACACCCGCAAAGACAAAACAACACATCTACAAAGACCTGGCAGAGACGCAAAAGAATGACACAACTGTGCAGTTTATGGCTCTTTTTTGACTCGTTCGCTTTGCATGTCTTGGGACTTGCCATGGGTTAGGGTCTTGAGCAGAGAGTTACATCATACTCCTTTTCTGTGTGTTGTTTATCAAGCTTCTGTTTTGGTCGCCGGCCTGGCAGTTGCATTTGAGTATCACAGGAAACGCCAAACACTCTGTATAATTATGTTGTGTTCAAATGGAGTTGGAACAAGTCTATTTGAATACTCCTGATGTCCCTAAGGGGATTAATAAAAACTAACTTTAAACTAACTAACTTTAACTTTAATGTTAACTTTAACTTTAAAGTTTATGTCATACTTAAGGCATGTTTGCCACGGCAATTTTGCGTTCCCACTGGTGATGGTTACTTGGTACCAGGTACATTTTTTTAACGAGCTGAGGCCATACTATGCATGACGTTGACAGGGATAAGATATGGGGTAAGATAACTGTCAAAAAGATGGGCACATTTATTCAACATGAATGAGAATTAACAACCGCGAGAATACGATTCAAAAAGTCACGGGTTCAGAAAAATACAAATTCACAGTTATGGATTTACGAATCTGCAGCTGTCACATAACTCTCAAGGGGCCCCAGGCATTGTGTAATGAGCACAAGATTCATCAATTTCATACACTGCACATAGCACCAAGCTAATGCTGAGATGAATGAAGAAGGACCGCAGTGAAATGAGTTTCAGGTTGGATATTCAACAGACATTCGCTCTAGATGTACCCTCCTGAGATGGGAGCATAGGTGGGAAAGGGACTTCACTACAGTACAGAGATCCACGAGGGACACGGTGACATGAATGTTGTCATCCTGCTCTTTCCATGGTAGTACACAAACAAGCACACACTCCTCATGATACGCTCCTCGTGTTTTAGGCAAAAGACACAATGAAGAAGATGATAAAAATGGAAACTTGTGATATGTTCTTTTATAATATGAGAAAGTCCACAGTACCCACACATGCACCAACTCAGTGCTCAAAGAATAACGAGGGTGGACTTGTGGCCATAAATTTCCCCTAGTAGCACGCGAGGAGAGTTCAAGTATGCAAGCGTGGAATGCTCGACCTGATGTAGGCTCTTGTTTAGTATGAAAGGACACGGCCATGTGCGTGCATGCGTAAATTAGCAGTGGCTCTTTGTCTGCACTGAATAAAAGAAAGCGGGACACAGGCGTCAGGAGTTCAAGAGTTCTACTCGAACAGACACAAGAAGTAACAAAGCAGTGGCAAACTAAAACTAATTTAGTTCAAAATAAAGCTTCAGACATGGAGAGTGACAGGACCAGGGTTAGAATTGGTCTGACATTTCTGTGATGGGGAACACTACGAGCTACAAAATGACTCAGGGCTAGTGCAACACTTCCCAGTCCAGTTGGTGGTGCAAAGAATACATGGAAACACAAGGAGGCTGACTTCCTGGTGAGAAATCACTGCGAGTGGATGGAATGTGAGTCAGCATGTGGGGAATATTAGACCCAGTATTTTTTATGCATGCATGTGAGGAAACGCTAAATGACCCTCTTAGGACATGGAACATGGTAAGCATGACCCGGTATGCATGTAGCATCTTTTAGCACATACATTTAAATAATGGAGCCCTTGCAGTCCACATCCATTGGTCGATGAAAGCTTTTTCGAATGCGGTCAGAACTAACAGAGCATCTTTTGACACTCGGGCCGGAGAAAAAGGTCAAACTGAGGCTGAGAACCTGATCATCACCAGATGAATCATTTGGTGAGCAACTTCAGTCAGCTCAGCAGCTCCCAGGCTGTCGGGAACACAACCGTCCAAGCACCTTGATCACAAACACCATCCACACATCTGCCATGCATTTTCAGAAGGTGCCTGTCAGTGACCCCTAACTTGGCAAACAAACCATTTGATTATTTCAGTTCAATTCCCTTTTGCCTGGGGAACCCAGAGTCCCCTGGAACACCTGTGGCTCTTTAATGAGTACAATAAATGTGCCGTACAGACAGTAAAAAAGATTATCGTAGCAGTGTCGCCACTAGTGTTGATTTAAATCCCTTACACAAATGAACAATAAACTTGTTTCTGTCTTAACTATGTGAACAAAAATAAGCGGTTTGTTTGATGAGATGAGGCGCGAGTGGCCCTCCCACCTTAAAGCACTATGTGCACATTTAACTCAGAGACATCTATGACCCTGCAGTGTACGCCACTGTCTGTGTATGAGGATATGACACACTGGATGGGGACACTGCAACTCGTTTTCCACCCTGTCCTAGCAGCGGTGGGCCTCCCCTGTAAGGATTATTCAAATGGCTAATTTAATACCAAATCATTTTTAACTATTTGGAAATATTGAAGATGTGAGACATAAGATGCCTCAACTGACACAAATCCTTTCCTCAGCCAACACCATCACCCTCATGATCATATGGAAGGAGAACTGCATGCTCTCCGTGTCCAGCACCTTCTATCTGATGGCTATTTCTGTGGCTGACAACCTGCTTCTGATCTTCATCGTCGTTCTTGAGTTTTCTGTCGATTACCACCAGCAGGACTCGTTCTGGAGTTATGAGCCTTGGTGTGGCCTGAGAGACGTCTTTAACTACGGCGCCCACCACGCCTCCACACGGCTGGTGGTCGTGTTTACGATTGAGCGCGTTGTTGCCATCCACACTTGGAAAATTAAGACTAAAATCTGCACTCCGAGAGTGGACGATCGCAGCCGTCTTCTTTTTCAGTCATGTTTTTGCTATTCCTCACTACTGGTCAAACACCAGGTGTATTTACAACCTCGAGGCTTCATCTCACTTCATTCACACTTTGCTTTGGCTCCAGACCTTGCAAGCCTTTACTTTGCCCTCCCTCATCATCCTCACTCTTAACGGGCTGACTCTGCGTCTGATGTGCCACAGCAGTCGGGTTCACGTCACTGGCGAGACAAGGGTGAAGAAAGCCCGCGCGGCAAATCTGTGGTGCCGCTCGTGACCGTGTCCATGAGTTTCATACTGCTGTCCCTCACCCGTAGCACCACTCAAATCATTCTTTGCACCACCCGTATGTACGTTTGTGACAATGCTGAGCCTGACTAACGCTGCTGCTAACATGTACCTGTACGTCTCCACGCACTCCAAGTTCCGCCAACTGGGTCAAAGGTTAACCAACATTCGTTTTTTCGGCCGATGCCAATGTTTGACTAGTTTTCTTTTTTATAAAAGTCCGACAAAATGTGAGTTTCATAACTACAAATGATACACAAATTAAAACTTACATACTGTTTACTGAACAACAGTTATATGGTCCGTGTTGCCAATCTGTATTTTGTGTTTGTCAGTCTTAAAAATACCTACTGACATCATGTTAGTCTGAAGAAATCTGTATTAAATCTAATTCCTCAAAGTCAGAGCCAGAACACACCACAGATAACGTGGCTGGGAGTCGTCCAACGATCACTGCATCGAAACGTTAATTCAAACCAGAGTTGGACTGAAACTGGACCTAACCTACTTTGCTCATGCACCACAGTTCCTACTCCCAGGTAATTATTAAAACATAATAGAATAGTCACTGGGAGGCTTCGAGGTGCGATAGAATTGATTAAAAGGAAAAACAAAAAGAAATCTGCCTGATTGATCGGTCTTCACCCATCCATGTTAGTGCTGCTAACACAATTACCCACATTTGTCCGTGAGCAAGTTTGCACAAGTCCACTCCGTAGAGATTCAATATTCTTTATGACCATGTTTTACAACAATCCTGTAGGTGTGACGTGTGCTCATATTTCAGAGTTACTGTCATTTCCAGAGCCAGTGAAAACAAACAGAAGAGCTTCCAAGGTTTTTACTACAAAATGTGACGTTGACACTCTGACATCTAATGAATGAATGTTTACTTTTAGTTGACTTCCTATTCTGAAATGACGATTATGTAAAAAGGTTTAAATATAAAGAAGCAGCAGAGAACTTTGTACTGTTTGGTCATAAAGACGTTGGTAAGATACGTTTCCTCTGAGTCGGTGTTGTAGTGTTTTGTATTGAGCTCCGCTGCACATACCAAAACTAATGTCTTCCCTGGTTTAGATAGAGAATAACACATTACCATCACCATGACACTGACTAACCAGTTATAACATCATCATTCAATTCTGATCCAATACAAATCAGATGTGACGACTGGAAAGCTCCACATATGCACACTGTACTACAACAACAGATTTCTGTGTCCATACAGCCATGAAAAGAACAATCGATTGTAGTCACTAAATTAATAATAATTTAATGCCAACATGTCTGTTACTGTCTATAATGAAGATATCAGGTCAACACGAAAGTACAAACAGTCCCTTGTGTGTATTCCAAGGAACCGGTTATCCACACTTTCTAATATTTCAACAAGTATACATTTTCCATTTATCTTCTTTCGGGACTCTCCCTTTAGGGCCACAGTGGATTATCCGCCCTATAATCCGCTGTGCCCTCTTCTGTTAGACCAACTGTCCTCATGTCCTTCATGTCCTTCACAACATCCATGAACCCTCTCAATTTTCCGCTCACAATTTTCTTAACTGAACACCAAAGGGAGTTAATAAAAAGACTATTACAGAAAATGATCAGCACAAAAAAACACGATTGAATGAATTCTTAATCAAAATGTTTTCTGGGCAAAGGCATTTTAATGTTCAGCTCAGACGACTTTATCCATATTTGTATGTCAACAAACAGCTGAGGAAGATACAGTTCAGACAAAAAAAATGATTATTAGAAAATTTGGGACATATTTCACCCCCTGTCCTTTTTCTTGAGGAGAAACAGACAGACATAAAATCCATCTGCCACACCACCGCCACAGTAACATCCTCGAAAAACACTCGCATGAAAAAGACCTTACAAGTTAGCAGATGGAATACGAGCACATGACTCACCAGAAAGACCTGACCTCAACATAGCTGTGTAATTGCTGCTCCACTCAAACAAAGCAAAAACCTGTCAAAGCTTCAAAAAAAAATAAAAAAAATAAAGTGTGTGTGAGCGAGCGTGGAAGAATTTACCACAGGGGAATGGGAAAGTGTTTTTACGATGGAAACACTGCAGTTTTAGAAACGTCTTGCCTAAACAAAACATCTCTGCTGGTTAGGTTGTCGACCTAGAACAATTTCACTGGACTTAATTTAACACTGAACATTCACATCAGCAAAATAGAAAACTTCCTTTGACCTTACAACTGAATTACTTACACCAAACACACTCCTGCCACACTGAGCCGTGCCTCTCGCCTGTGTCAGTGCTGCTGCTGCAAAGTTTCCTGTTGCAAACATGGGAAAATGCTCATTCCCCAACTCTCTCTACTACTTGCAGACTATGAATGGACTATCATTTTCTCAAAATCATACACAACAACTGAACCACATCCAGCATCATTGTCTATGGATGTTTGCAATAATTTGAACAGGATTCTGGCCATGACAAAATATGCGGTTTCAAAATTATTACGGACCACGTTAGTCATAGTGAGAATAATCTGATGTGTTTCACAGCTGAAAAAACAAGTGTTTGGCAAAAGACTGATGTCATTTTCTCCACTTTATTCACGCCCAGCACGTACAGTAATTTAAATGATTACATTATCTTGTTTTAACTATTTTCTTTTCCAATTATTAATCGTTATTATTATTATTATTACCAATACTTCACTGACTTGACTGATATGAACTGCCATTTTTTTTATGCACTTACAGACATTTATGGACTTTCTGTAAACACAGCATTGTAAATAAATGTCTTCATACACACAAAGCCACATCCAAAAACGACTCTAAATGCTGCAGTATATACGCCAGGCCTGTATGTGGCGCTGTGATGCTGCCACAGAAATACAGAGGTATATGTGCACTGGGTACAAACTCCAAACAGGAGTTAAAATGGCATCAATAAAGAGGGTGACAACGAAAGCAAGAGCAACAGCGTTGAGAGAGATGACATCATCACCATCATCATCATCATCTTCCCAAAGTTGCCTATTGACTGTACACATACAAATGCTAGTGTAGTGTTTCAAACTACACCTCACTCATTTTAGGGCTCTGTGTTCCGTGTGGGGGAAAAAGGCTGTTAACTTGTTGTTCATTTTGGACTGAAAGGACAGATGGAGAATTCTCTAATACAACCCTAAATGACATGAATGTCCGATCCGTTTAAACATAAGAATAGTGCTAGACGTTCAGAAACTTTGGAAGCTGACCGTGGAACAATGCTGACATGGTTTAAAGCATGGGTAGGTCATGTGTTTCTGAAACACTATATTATATTGTATATAATGAAAAGACTTCATGTGTAAAATCATGTGCTGAACAGTGGTAATAGCATGGTGGATGTCAAAATACTTACGTTATCTGATGCATCCTGAGGACTAATTGTGTTCACGTATGATAAATAACGTGGCCATGTGTACAAATGTGGTTTTATGATCAGATCAGTCAGGGTGCATTGAGTGCGTTCAGGCCTGTAATTATCCCTGACCACTTATGAAAGAATCATAGTGGATGTTATTACCAAGTCTAACAAGGAAAGTGCACACTTTTCCTTCACACCATTACCAGCAATAACTTCCAGTGTTCTGGGGGCAGAGCTTTGACAAGAAGATTGACAGGAGGGGGTGGGATGTATTGGTTGCATTTTGTTAAAAAGTAGCCTGCGATAGTTAGCTTCTCGAGACTTCCAGATGTCCAATTGTAATGACTATTTTCATAGCTTTACTCAAATCAAGACAAAAAAAACAGGAGTTAACTTTCAGAAGTTGACAGAAATGCAACTTTATTAGATGAACGACCAACAGTTTGGTTTTGTTGCAATTTCACGGAAACAGCTTCAAATGTCCGGTGTGTAAGAATTAGTGACATCTAATGGTGAGACTGCAGATTACAGCAGTCTCTTGCCAAGTGTGTCGGGGAACTACGAGATGGCCTTCACAAACCATACTAAATAAGCTCCTCCTTCAAAACATGCTGTGTGGTTTGTCCATTCTGGCTGCTGTAGAAACACGATAGCTCTAGGTGGCAGACTCCAAAAATCAAGACCCTTTTAATGAGTTCAAATGCTATGTTAAGGCTATGAAAACCAAACTAAATGTTACACACTGGACTTTTAAAGAGATTAAACATCTGGTATAAGAAGGTAGAGATGCTACTTTTTCTTGCCACCTTTTACAGCTTTGTCTAGTCCTTGGATGAACTTGCGAGGAATTTGATAATGATCTGAAATAGAAATAAAAGATGAAAACAAAATGAATCAGTTGAAAAAAGTAAATTGAGAGAAACTGAAAAAGAGAACGAGATACAGAGAGACAGAGATAGAGACAGCGAGAAAAAGAGAGTTTAGTATTTTATTCCAAACCTAAGAGCAGGCAGCCAACTTGGTGAATCTGGTTGCCTTGGATCTGGACCATAACTTTGTCCTTAGTCCCAGGGATAGGTTGTAATACAGAGCTGGCCTGGACTCTGCGCTGTAGAGCAGTAGCCACAGCTGCTGGATCCAGCTGATACACTTCCAGGTTCTTTATTATAGTCACCTAGAAAGAACACATTAAAGCAATTACAACTGGAACAATAAATAAACCTTAAGAAAACTAATATCAGCCTTCCTGCTGTACTATACAAGGACCATTCCAAAACAATTCAACAAGGAATCCACAGATCATGACATGAGTGTCAATGAAAGAACTAATGAAACTGTGAAACAGTTTGGTTTGGTACAGTACAGATTGTTTTGGCCGTTTGCCATTAGGAATCCATTAGGAGGCATTATTTGGCACCTTTTCCTTGGGGTAACAGAATAAAATGGTAGGGTAAAGCCAGGGTGGATCTAGACCGGCTCCACCCACGAAGGTCAGCTGATTGGGCCAAAAGAGCTGTTGGATGTCCTCCATTGTTGTCTGTTGTGTTGCGTTTGACAATGTTGTTTGTTGATGTCGCACCGGTACGACGTCACTCCCCGCTGACCAAAATAAAAGGTACTGTTCTTAGTCGAAACACAAGCCTGACCCAGGTTTTTACCATTCCAAACCGTACCATACTGAACCAAATCAAATTCAGTCGAGATGTCCTGGCAAGATCTGGCAAAAAGAAACATTACCATATCCAATGCAATTTCACTCAATCAGAAAGAAACCACAGAGGAGAAAAAACCCTTCACAGCCAAAAAGAACATCTCTGATAATGATGACTTTTATCAGGACTGTAAAGGAATAGTGACGTTTTTATGGGGTCATTTTGTCATACACGAGGTGCTTTAAATAGTTTGCACATGACTCTTTTAAGGGGATAAATGTAAAATATGTGCAAACAGTTAAATTTTGCGTGTCAGCAACAGATGGAGATTCAAAGTGAAAGTGCAACAGCAGTGAAGAATTATCACATGATGAGAGGAGATGACAAGACAACAATGACTGGCTGTAAAAACATTATATATATCAAATATCCACCCAAAACAGTACATCAGAGAGAGGGAGAGAGCAAGACAGAGAGTTATCTAACCTCAGGCTGAAGCTTTCTGTTTTGTTTCTCTGTCCGGGAGACAATTATCCACACCAGAATACGAGTCTTAAACTTCCTCGCCACTTTCACTGCGTCTCCACTGCCACAGCTTGCTATGTTTGAGTAAATCTTTTTGCAACACGTGTGCCAAAGTCATAAAAATCTATATTATTGGGTAAATAGCAGTGGGTGGAGAAATAGACCAGTTTGTGGCCTGCAAATGAAATTTGAATTGTTTCACCAGTAGTTCAATTTAACAAGTTTCCTTTAATGTTTGAATATAAGAAAATATCTAGTATTTTCAACACAATGCTGATTGAGCCCATTAGCTCCACACAACTCGATCAGGGTGATACCCTGTGTGACTCTCTCTCTCTCAGTATAATAGAGTTTTTTCCCTGTGTTTGGAGACATTGCTGCACTGCACTCAGAGTAAAACATGTTCTATTACATCTGCTAAAAAGTGCTTGAAAGCTAGAAAACGGCTGTGTACATTTGGACCATCGATGAAAATGGCAGAAGTCCACAGCGGTGGGCAGGGTGATAGTAGTTACGCAATGGAGCTTTAATCTGTGATTACATGTCATGGTTATTTTATGACTTAATACTTCCATGTGCACAAGAGACAGCGAACACAGTAAATGCATCAAAAAAGTCTGATTCTAAAGTAACTTTGACTACGTCCACATCTGCAAACAATCTAGCAAATGTCCCATTTTCGTCTGATGCACATAATGCAGATACTGATAGACCCTCACTGTCTTTAGAAGTTGACTCAGTGTGGCTTCAAATCCAATGGCGTAAACTTAGGTTAGGTTACGTCCATTGAGCAAACTCTGATTAAGGTGCCTCTTGGGCTCTGTGGTTTTGAAGCCATAAAGCGTGTTTTCCTTCTCATAACACTTTCTTTTCTCTCTGCAGTATTTAGTTTGAGCCCGGTCCAAGCGTAGCTGTCAAGATCCTTTTACTGTGTGTTCTGTGATCTCCGAGAGCTGCAGTATATTAAGTGCAAACCAGAAAACCAGAAAAGTTATTGGACATGTGCATGGACAGAAATGGGAAAGAGCCATTCAGAATGACATTGTGAATGACATCACTAAAGTGTCACTAAAGTTAGTGTTGTCATGGAAAACAGTGTTGTTGACAAACATACTGTACTTGGTTATTGTATATTAGTGAATAAAGTCTGATGAAGTTTTTCAGATGTGAACTCTGGATGTGAGAACTGCAGAGAGTGTCATTCAAATTTAAAGAACGCAGCAGGAGATTGTGTAAGTCAGATGTCTTCTTTAAAATGCGAGCAAGCACCAAGCAAAGTCAAAATCCTCTGACGTTTTTGGATAGAGCTTCAAGTGAACCAAATGCAGTGAGCGGACTACAACGCAGGGCACAGATTTCTTGTTCATTTTTTAGCTTCAGTAATTATTGATGCAGCTCAGCATCAGGTGAGATGGGAAATATGTCATTCAGAAGGTTCAGCGTGAACGCAAACTCAGACAGTCTGAATGTTGAAAACGACCTAAAACGCCATAGAAATGATGCATTTTAAACAAAAACTAAGTAGTATGGGAGGATCCTTAGTGTCTGGTGTTAAATAGCAGATTTCCATATGCTAATGTGCTAAAATATGTGCTGCAGATTGCAGCTGTGACAGTGAAGCGTAAACTGTGAAAACTACAGCTGGGAGTGAAAAGAGAGAGAGTGTAAAATGTCACCTTCTTATTGGAGCCTCGAGAAGCCACAGAGATGTCTATGGGCTCAATGTGGCCCTTCTTGATAATGGGTCTTTGTCCAGGAATCATAAGTTGATAGCATTCCTGCATTCTTCCCAAAGTCCTGTGAAAATAAGGATTAAGTGTGAAATGAGCCACAGATGGAGCAGTGGCCACACTGCCAGTGTGTGTGTGAGTGTGTTTTGTTATTGTTATCGTCAGCCCTGTCTGTTTTACATTACACTTGACTTTGGTAATGGTTGTTACTTTAGATGAAAGGCTTACCTCTGTGTGAGGTGTGTCCATGCTGAGCTGGTGGCAGCATGGACACACCTCACACAGAGGTAGCTCTCGGTGAGTAAAACCAAGAGTTGCAAGCAATACATCATAGTTACTGGACAATGAATATAAGCTAGGTTTGCTGGCTACTACTATTTATAATAAAGGTCCAGTGTGTAGCATTTAGGAAGGTTCTGTTGACAGTTGTCTGCATTAAAACATGGTTTGGTTTTCGTAGCCTTGTAGCCTTTTGAAGTGTAAGCGTACGACACAAATGAAGAAGTTGAAGGAGAGCGTTGTGAAAAAGGGTTTGTCATCCTATTGACTGGAGTTCCCTGCTACGTCCTGGTTGGTAAAAATAATGATGGTTGATGGTATGAACAAATGGTTCCAGCCCTTGATGGTATTCAAGGGCTGAATGTCATAAATCACAGCAGTATTTGTGTTTAATATTGTAATATTAAGTAATGAGAGGAAAAAAAAGAAAGAGACATTAACCTGCTAAAGAGGTCATCCCACTTGAGAAACTCCACCTCCTGGTACTCCGACTTCTCCAGCAAACAGTCACATAGAGTTGGGTTAATGGTCACATAACTGTCAGAAAAAAATAAGCAAAACAAATAAGTAAATACACAGCATTCAGTTGACGGATGGCAAAAGAACACGATCCCAGGTCCATCAATTTACATCACATGATGGACACATTTTGATAAGCTAAAAGGAAATTGAATAAAATAAAAAAAGAGGAGGAAGGAAGCTTTGCCTGGTTCTGGTTGATTGATGATTGATAGGACAAAAGTAGAGTCCCCAAGTCTTGCTAAAGATTAAAAACGCAGATAACAAAGGTTCAGACAGAGAAAGATATTTATTCCTCAAATAGGGAGGAATTAACATGCCAGTCTGTTTATTTTCTGAATACGTCAGTAATAAATAATAATTTAATTGTTTTCCAAGTAGCCAGTTAGAACATCAACGTCACAACATCACATGACCGGTGGTCAGCTCTGTATTTGTTCAGTTTCTGCTAAGAATGACCTTTTTCTGCCGCTTTAATTCACAGAATGTTTTTATATTTAGATCCAAACTAACTTAATAAATTCAGTGTATACGACTTTGAAAAGATATAGGTCTTTCTTGGATGCACACAAACACACACACAGAGTTTGATTACGCATGTCAAATTTGAACATTTTGTCCCCACAAGCTCTACCAAACTTCCACACGAGCCCCGAAACAGATCAACTTACTTTTTATTATTTTCATTCACCAGTTCGTTCTTCTTCACATACTCTGTGACAATCCTTCTCACTTCAGCAGGCTGTAAGATTGTTCCTTTCCTGTTGGGGAGCAGAATACACACTCAAACATGGGACATTTAACCAGGTACCACGAGCTAATAGAGGAGCATTAAACATGCTTTTTTTTAATAATGAAACTAAATTTAAAGGCATTGTTAAGTGTTTTTAAGTGCTGTTTTCTCATTGAGATATTGATACATGATTAAAACTGACCTGGCCAAGCACCCCATCAAGCTCAATGGCTCAAGCCATTTGAGTGAACTGCCCCGGGACCCCCCTCACAGAAAGCAAGGAAGAAAGACACAAACACACCTCTTGTTTTCATCCAGAAAGAGAGGTTCCAGCCGAGCGGTCACAGAGTGCAGTGTTGTAATTTCAGGAGGACGATATAGAGTTTCTCCTTCACCTCCATGCGGCGCCTCAGCCACTTCACCATCCACCTCCTCCGGAACACGGAAGAAACGCAGCCTAGAGGCAAAGAAGAGGCCTTGTTAATGTAAATGTGAGAGGTAGTGAATTTAAATGTCAACATACAGTATTTCTTTAAGTTGTGTCAGCATGGCCTAACTGACTCTGGATTTTTCCAGTCCACCTCCACTATGCTCTCCACGCCCTTGGTCAGCTCTTTCACTCTTATGAGGTTGTGCTGCTGCTGCATGGACTGAAGAAACTTGGACAGCTGTTGTAAAAAAAACAAAAGAAAACAGGGAACATCTGCTTAGTGAGGGCGTTTTAGTTTATTTATTATGTATGTGTGTGTGTGTGTGACATATTGTGGAAATGTAATGTACCTTTTTATAGCTGGATTTCTTGATATCAAGTTGCTTTCCACTTGGACTGAAAAACAAGCAGAAATATTTTCAGTACTAAATTGAATTCCTTCATGACACTTTTTGTCTGAATATGAATGAATGTAAACATGAATCAATTTGGGGATGCCTCAATACTATAATTAAAGTTACTGTACATGGTTTTACAAATTATATATCAGTCACTTTGTATTGTATTTGCTTTACTTGAAATGTGTTATATAAATACAGCTTAAGTGACTTGATTGATATTTATTTGATTGATTGAGAGAGCGAGGAAGGGAGGGGAAGACAGAGGGTAGAGAGAGAGAGAGAATGAGAGACAACAAAGACAAGCGAATAAGAATTAAATACCACAATGACAACATTATAGACAGTAACTGGCACAACAAAACAACATAATAAAAACAATAACAACAACAACAACAACAGCAACAAAAAAAAGGCAACCTAACCTATAATAACTGCATCAATATGAAGTAATTTACTGTGGAGCAGACTCTGTGTGTGTGTGTGTGTGTGTGTACGTCTGTAAGTGTACATGTCTTATATAAGATGTGTGGAACAATATTGTCAAACAAACCTATCTTTGTGAGGACATTTTGGCTGGTCCACACAACTTCAACAGACCTTCTGAGGATCGAGTACTGGTTTTAGGGTTTGAATAAGGTTTAGGTTAAGGTTAGGGTAGGCATTTAAGGCATGCATTATGTCAATGAGTGTCCACACAAAGAATACAAAACTAGCGTGAGTGTGTGTGTGTGTGTGTGTGTATGAAAGAGAGAGGTCGGTGTTTAGGTGCCAAACATAATAAGCATTTCACCCACTTTGCTTACTGTGAAGCAACACATCAGGTTGGGATACAGAGGAAAGGCCACAGTGACGCATGAGGTGGACATGACTCCCGACACTGTTGTTAATTCCATGAACAACAGTGAAGACGGAAATGATGAATGAGACGACGATGCCAAAACAACGCAACCACAGAATGTAATTGGTGACAATTTGAAGTCTGTCCAAGATTAAAGAAGACTACTGAACCGCTGGATGTTGACATTCATTGAAAAGGACAACACTGTAATCTCCTCAGATTACTATGTGCCTGATGTTTACTGTTGGGTTAAAACAACGTTTAGCATGTAAACAGTGTGTTGTTCCCAGTGTTTGCTTACAGAACAGACATAAAATCTTTGCCCAAATGGTTATATATATGTATATTGTGAAATACATTAACCTGCCACTTTGTTAGGTACACCTGTTAAACAGCCAATAACATAGCAACAAGTAAATGCATTTATGCATGTAAACATAGAGAAGACCTGAAGTTCAAACATCAGAAAAGAGAACAAAGGTAATTTAAGTGACTGGGATTTTCACACACAACCATCTCTAGGGTTTATCGCAGGGCCCCTCAAACTCAAATGACCTAGTGGCTGAAGAGCGTCCAATCCAGTCAGAAATGGGTTGTTCAAGTGCACAATTAAAAAGAGTGGTTGGGGGAAAAAAACTCTGGGAAGAATGCCCCAACATGAAGATTAAGATCAGTCAATATCTATTACCAACTGATTTGATTATTGTGATAAAATATCAGATAATTAAAGAAGTTGTTTTTCCCAGCCCAAGCTCAACCACATATACTGTGAAGCGGACGTGGCAGTTGAAATATTTGCACATCACTGACGTCATGTTGAGCTGCAATCCAACTTTTTCCAAGGACGGTGAAAGCATCGCCAGCATGACTCTGCCTCTGGTTTAGATGGGCTTATCAAAGTCTGTGTTCAGACTGATTCACCATTTATATTTCAAGTGGTTGGTCACCTGACATCCATTGGCATTAACAGAGGTCAGAGGAGAATGACCAAATAAAGAGACATTACAGTCAAGGTATAAAGAAGATCATCTCTGAACACACAAAGCCTCAAATACTTTTGTGATGTTGACCAGTTCACCTGATGAGAGAAGAGCATTTATTCTCATTTTTATAAACTATCCATCCATTTTGTACCAGGGTGATAGGCGGGGTCACCCCCTGGACAGTTCGCCAGTCCATCGCAGGGCCACATATAGAGACCTCCACTCTCACACTCACGGTCAATATAGAGTGCCCAGTTAACCTAATCCCCATATTGCATGTTTATGGACTGCAGGAGGAAGCTAGAGAACCCGGTGTTCACTGTTAGCATGCATTTGACTGTATATTTATACCCTTCAAAAAAAACAAACAAACAGGGTTTGGTTGAGAGGTGTGGGTATGTGCGAATGTGCGTGTCTGTACTTTACCAGCATGAGAACATGTGGATGCGGAGAAATGTGCTGGTCAGCAACGGCAGGTCTGACTTCTTCACCTTGCTTTTTAGAGCATGCAGAAAACACTGCACCAGGAGGGCGTCCATTATCTCTGTGAAATCAGGGGATGATCTGGGTCAAATCCTTCATCAGACAAGATCCTATCAATCCTCAGTTGAATCAACTAAACAAACCTGTCACACACGGTCAGAGCCTTCAACTCCTCCCTGAAACCCATTACAAGTGAATGCATGACGTTTTGATTTGAATCTGGGATAGGATTCATAAAACTTTATGTTAAAACTGGGGTGGCAGGTACCTCTGAAGACAAAGCTACAAGTTGAAATATTTTCTTTTAAAAACAACGTTTTGAGAAAGATAATGGGAGGTGGAACCAAATCTGGTACCTTGTGGTGATTTCTGGTCCTCCTGGTCCTCTTCGATTTCCTCATTGCCCTTTTGACCGTTCTCTTCCTCCTGCTCAGCCAAGCTCAGCTCTCCAGCACCAGAGCAGAGCTGATCTGTGGCTGTTTCACCAGAGTTCTGTTCGTCCTCCACACAGTTCTCCTCCGTCTCTTCCACCTCCTCCTCCTCCTCCTCCTCTTCATATTCTTCTTCATTCACCCTTTGTCCTTCACTGTCTACTTCGGGTAAAGACGGTGGACCGGACTTGTCTCCAAAAGCCCTAAAATGAGATATAAACACAGGCAAGGTTCAGTGCAATGTAGAGCTGCACTGTTTAACCCTGTCAATGTTTTCATTGGTGACCTGCTAGATTCGGTAGCTGTCACAATCATGTTTGTTTCCGTGTGACATGCGTGCTCATGTGTGACAACTACTGGCACTTAAGTATTACATGTTTGATCCATTAAAGGTTTATTGAGGATCAATACTACTGACAATGGTGTCCTTGTTTATTACCATTAGAGTACGCAATTAGATTTAGCATAATGACAAGTTCAAGCCAGAGTGTCTATTTGAGCTTTAAATTGAATTGCTTTCATTTGGTGTGAGCACAGGTCACACAGGTACTATCACAGTAGTTCCCTGTCTGTTTCTGAGATTGCTGGCAGATAACCACAACAAACAGTCTGTGTCTCTCTGTCACATGGTCAGTCAGTCTCTAGCCGTGAGCTGAAGAAAATAGGAGTTAGTGTTTCGAATTATGTACATGTACTCATCACACATGCATGGACGCAATGTTGGCCTGGGAGGAATAGATTAGTTTAGTTTGTGCATAGCATGACTTCCAATGGTTAAAGGGTTGTGTGTGATTGTGCAGTATATTTTTCTGTTTTAAGGGACAATACATTCTTCTGTTTAGGGCATCATGGCCTCCTATCAATTATTCAAGAAACTCACAAGATTCCAATCTGAATGTCCTGGGGGAAATCATGTGAACAGAAAAATGAGGGGTGTCTATTATTACGGAAAACATAAACGATGCTGCCAGTGTTTTAGTCTCAGCAGCACATGGGAGCTTATACAAGCTATACTGTTGTCTAAAGTGACTGACAACACATTCAAATGTAGTTTATCACTTTTTTTTTGGAGAACATTTTTATAGACACCATTATCAAAGAAGGCAGATGAGGAGTGGTCACTGTACAAAACCTGAACCAAAGAACAGGAAATCTATGTAAATCATGGAGCCATCATGAGATCAGTGAAACAGTTTACTTTATATGTCAACTAGTTGACAACATGTTGATTAATTATTCTAATTAATTACTCTAATGTTGATGCAAATCTACTGTTGGTAACAGGGCTGCACCCTATCATATTTTGTTTGTATTTGCCATACCACAATATAAACTATTGCAGCTCATACATTCAGTTTTTATTTAAGTGATTTAATTACAGCTGCCCAAACCTGCAGATTATTTAATATTTCTTTTTTTATTTAAATATACAGTATGTTTGTTGTTTTTATTGACACCTGTACATGGATCAATTTAAAAACAAAAGTCTTATTTTTGAAATTCTGCAATATAATTTTAAGCTTGTATTAGCCAACTCTGGTTGGTAATGTTATTACATTGTTTGCTGTAATTAGTGTGAATACTGATAAATACGTATTTGATGTGAACAATGTAAGCAGGTATAAGAATGTTTCATGTTCTCATCTTTCACTAAGAAATCAAATAAGTACATTTCACAAAACGTCAGACTCATATGGGAATGGAAGCTTCTCACCAGAGATTATCCATGTATGTGTGGAGAACACACACTCCTTTTCCTTTCATGCCCGAGCTGTGCATCTCTGCACTGGACACCGCAGCTGTGCCAACTGCAACAGGAGCTCTACAATCAACCAGGACAACAGTGTCACACACTTAATACATCAGCGAGGCACACACTACAAGTATTTCTTTCTTTAAGTCTTTAAATATTAGCTTACCTATTATTCACTAATGTGACAGCACAGCAGTCACCCCGTTTGACATCTGGGACACCACTTGGAGGCACCACGACACCTGGCAGCATGAGATCTGTGGGGAAACAGTGTATGTTACAGTTAAGATCGTGTGCAACACATAGGAAGGTTTAATGGCAGAAATGTGTATATATATATATATATATATATATATATGTATATATATGTATATATATGTATATATATATATATATATATATATATATATATATATGTATATATATATATATATAGCTATGTTTGATTGAGTGTGAACATGCTTTAAAAGAAAAAATGTTACATAATGTTTACATTTGGCAAGGGCCTTGCTTTACAAAGGCTGCCATCTTGTCATATGCCTCAGCCCCCAGCACCGGAAGCCAGCCTGAGACATGGGGGCTCTCTCTCAGTGATAACATGGCTGCTAGGTGGGACACAAGAAACAGATTTTAGCCACTCGACAAAAGGCTCACCTAATACTATCTACACCTCCTATTACAAGTCTATGATATATTAAGAATATTTTCATCACTTTAGCTCGCCTTTAGACTTTTATAACGCAAAAACAAAATGTGTCACTTTGTATACTGCTCACTTCCCTGCAACAAAGTCCAGAGACAAACAACAATTTTACATCACAGCAAACGGGAGTAGTTTGCTGTGATGTTAAATGTGAGTAGTTGATCCACCGCTGTCCACATCAGTAAGTTCAAATGTGTTATTTTGTGGTTGAAATCCTGTTTGAATTTACCTCTATAAAACAAATTCACCAAATGAGGCAGCTGTAGACCAGCAGATCCCATCTCTATGGACTTTTGTGTGGGAGAGTGGACAGTTCAAAACCTTTATTTCTGAATGGAAAAGGCTGTCTAACGGCAAGATAAAGCTGTGCACATTTAAATATATGTATGTATGTATATATATATATATATATATATATATATATATATACATATATATATAAATATATATATACATACACACACACACATATTATAAATATTTATATGTATATATATATATATATATATTGGCTTTTTGTTAAGTGGCTAAAATCAGTTTTTAATTTTTTCTTCAGACTGGTAGTACGCCAAGCGCGTGCACTGCTAAATGCTGACTATGTGTCAGTAACTCATAACCACAGTAACCACACCTCAAAAAGTACCTGAAGTAACTTGAACACATTCTCATTTCTTGATCATTTGTAAAAGAGCATTACCTGCCCCTCCAATCATCTTCTGAAGCACAGGAAGCCATGTCTTGAATGTTGGCAGGAGAGCAGGATAACGCCAAAGTGCATACACTAAAAAATACAGTTTAAAGAAGTTACTCACATGATTTTAAAACATTGTAGCAACTCAACTGAGTGATAATAAAAAGCCAGCTTAGTACCTGTTGGATAAATGTGTTTCTCCAGTTCAAAGAACTGTGGATTTTTGTGAAGAACATAAAGTGTCACGGCATCACCTTTATGTGCATAAATTTTCACTACAGTTAATTCCTCTTTGTTGGGGATGAGCTCTGACAGCTCATCGGCAGAGAGTGAAGGAAAAGCAGCTGATATATCTGCTTTGAGCTTTCTCCTAAAGACAGAAAAAAAGAAAAAAGGTGTCAGTTAGAGGGTAATGTCACAATGCTTTTCTTCTAAAACAAATGTGATCTTCACTCTGAGCACCAACGAAATATTTGTCTCAGTGGACAATAATTAAGTTAACAAAGCTCAGTCATCAAGGCTGAGTAACATAAGTGGATGATACTACACATACATACTATAACTGCCATGTTTAATCAAATCATCAATTAGCCGATGAAGCAAAATTTTTGTAAACGCAAGGTTGAGGCAACATGGTCTTAAAATGTTATGATGAAAATGATAAAATCATGTTCAAACAAGCCATCTTTTCAGCTTTTATTTAAGTGTCTTAGGCATCCTTCCATCTTGATAGATGATGGTAGCACTTTGGTGTTATGGCCTATATGACTATAGCTTATGTTAAATCAAACACAAGGTATAGTTGTGTTGTTCAAGCTTGTTTGTGACAGACATCAATAAACAAATGTGATACAGTGACTCTGTGGAAATGTACACGTTTGCTTGCTGAGTTTCACAAGAAACCTTTGACAAATCAAAACACAGCTGCTTAAATCTGAGCACCAGCGATACAAACAAGAGCAGGTGATGTCAGATGTGGTCTTACATTGCGTTTACAGTAAAAATGACTATAAATAAATACGCGTGGGAGATGGTGGTTGTGAGTAAACGTGACTAGTTGTGTGTTTGTGAGTGTGACTGTGTCACCTGTCTGATCCTTTGATCGCGGTGTTGGATTTGACACGGAACGGTTTGGCAAACATCTCAAAAAAAGAGAGAAAAACTACAGCGAAGCCAACATGACCGCTTCTCAGGAAACGTAATTACAGTGAACTGTCCTCGGCAAAAGTAACACAAATGTCCACAAACCCCGAGAACACACTCACACAAACACGTTTCTACTTATGACTTAAATATAAACACTCGCTGTTCCGCTTTGGGCATCCGGGTCCGACGGTTATTTCTTTCCGGGGTAAAACTGTGCCGTGGAACGGAACCTTTTTTTTTTTTATCCGCGGGAGGACTGACTCACTGAAGACACGTTATATTAAAAATGACGCATTAAATACATAAAAAAATAATAATATGAAATTGAAATACAATGATAAGAGGACATTATTGAAAAAGGCAAGGATTAATTATTGTGATAATATTTAGTACAAGTTATAGAATGTAAATTACATAAATGAAGTTGTTTTTTTAACCATCTATAAAAACTAAATTACAAAAAAGCAAAGACAAAGACAATTGATTGATATGTTTTCTTTATATTGAAAATCTTTAAAAACATTGTCAGTAATTTATATCTGTAAATGGTAGTTTACATATAACTGAAGTTTAGGCTTCAGAAGTGTTGTAATGTAACAAAGTATTAGTACTACAGTCCTTAAGTGCAAAATTCACATATCTGTACATCACTTAGTTATTTATATTTCTAACAACTTTTACTTTTACTCCACTACATTTCCCCGAACTATAGGAACTACTAATAAAAATCAGAAGAAGAGTTGGTAATGGTCTGTATTTATATCACACTTTTCTAATCTTGTGCTTTACACTACAGTTTTGCCATTCACCCATTCACATGGTGCAACATGGGGTTGAGTGTTTTGCTCAAGGACACACATAGCAGAGCCAGGAATGTACCCCACAGGCTTCCAAATGAAAGACGACTCACCCTACCACTGAGCTAACATGGCTCCATCCTCACTATTTACTTCTAAAACTTAAGTACATTTTATGTCAGAAAATTACTTTTGATACTTAAGTACAGTAGATGTCATATACTTTAAGACTTTTACTAAAGTAACATTATAAAAAGTTGTTTTCTGGTAAGATACTTTTCGGTACTTTTTACTCAAGTCTCCCTTTAAGGTACTTTATACAAGATTGGGTTTCAGTAAATATTCCTGCCATAAGAAGTCTCCTTTTTTCACATAAACTATGAAACCAGTACAACAAGAATGGAATCATCCCAACTTGCTGTTTCCTTGGATACTCTCAGAACTTTGAGACTGTCCTCCAACAAAACGTAACATAAGCCATAGGTAAGTTTTTTAAAATAGGCGCCCCCCTGTTGGTAGTAGCGCTAAAACCGTACCTATGGGTCATATTTAGTGGTTATCAGTTGGAGGATGGGATGAGATCTTTATAGTGGGAACTGTGATGGATGTGCAGAGCCCCAGGTCAACTTGAGTCAGACTCTGCTCCGACTGAACCAATATCTGCAGTAGGTATTTGACCCCTGGTCACATTATCTGGGTGTATTTCAGTTGGACAAACATGTTAACATTTGTTTTGAAAGCTTATAGGTTATCCTCGGAATAACAAAATAAACATTCCTTTCAAAACGCACCGAGTCTGGGATCCTGGATAGTTTTAGTTTTTGGGGTAATTGGAAAGAAACATCTCTCCCACAGGAATGGGCCACAGGGCTGCACCTAAGAACTGTTTTAGGTTACCAGTTAATCTGTTGATTATTTCCTCCATTAGCTGACTCTTCATGCGTCACCATACTATTCAGGGTTGTCATCCATGCATTCCTGGCTGTCACTGATGACAGGGTGTCGTGGCTGCAGAAAAAAAAAACATCTTCAGGACACATTGTCATTAATGTGACCATGAAAATGTTTATTGATTTATTTATTAATAACATCAGAGAGTGTTGTACCTTTCATGTCTTCATTTGAGGGTTCTAATGCTCGATGTTCATGTTTTATAATTAGCAGGAGAGCGGTTTAATGTCGGGCCATTTCTGATTAACAACCCTCATTGAAGGAAGACTTTCTGCTTTTTGTCACATTCTCTGAAACAAAACAAAGTGCAGACTCGAGACTGAAAGCATTTAGCTGAGCTGAAGGTTAACAGATGGTTTTCCTATCTATGATTTCAGAAAGTCTGTTTGTCTGTTTCCCTCTTCCTTTCCTTAAGGACAATGTACTCTAGGTTTGAGTCTCAACCAGAAGACAGAAATAAACAAATGCACTGTATTTTACTGGAATGCTCATGGAATCATTGCCCCTGAGGCACATCTAATGTCTTTCCAATGACGGGACAGACATTTTGCTGGACGCGCCTGGAGTGTCCGACATTATTAAGAGTTAGAGCTGAGAGCCTTCACAGTTCAAAGGATAAATAATGCACTGTTGTTAATCTGAGGTGATATGTGGAATAATTGTTTTGTAGTGGTGGTCTTGCCCTACTACAGACAGCTTTTTCATGGTCTTCATTTTTTTTTTCCACCCCTTATAAATTATAAAACACATGTCTGCCTGACCTTTGACCTGCTGGTAGGTACACCATTTTGAAATACAACCACCAACTATAAATTCTCAGATATAAGGAGAAGATGAGACGAGAATGATGGTAAAAAAAAAAAAAGTCATAAATGATGGATTATGCGCAAATTCCAACTTGTCATGAGTTATGTTTTTTAGTTGGGTCAGATGTTTTTTTTTCCACATGAGAAAACATGTTAGTAAATGATATGATAATAAATGAAGAGTCTGTAGGTTTAGGTGCAATGTTTCGTCACGCTGAGATCAAGCAGCTGCTTGAGTTTAATTATTATGTGGAAGGTTTTTTTGTGGTGTGATTCTGGATGGACTTTATACATAATTAAATTAGTTAATGAATTCTGTTTGAACTCAGCAATTAGCCACTCTGTAGTGACACAAAGTAGACTGTCAGCTGAAGTGAAGACAACTCACATCATTTATTTGCAAATAAAACTTTTTCTTTGGCTAAAAAGGCTTCAGACGAGAAGAAGACCAGCGCTAATATAGGTCTGATGTTTCTGTGATGGACAGTTTTATGAGCTGCAAAAGGGAAAACTTAAGTAACTCAATGCATCCATGATGTCTGCTTTCATTGGTGACCAACTGTAATATGCATTAAGGCGTATATATATCTTTTATTTAACCAGGTAAAGTCTCATTGAGAATAAAATAAATAAAACACATAAATGTAGCATCATAAAACACACACACAACACAGAAAACAACCACCACAACACAAGCAAACAGGTCACTAATTAAAACTTAATCCACCAGGAGAACGCTCTTCTCTGTCCTTTAAAACTGATTTAAATTCACTGAGGGGTGATCAGTTCAGATATTTTCAAGTCCCTTTGAAAGTTGTTCCAGGACAACGAGGTTTTTTTCCCAAGCTCTGTTTTCACTCTCGGGATTAAGATCAGAGGAGCACTTATGTGAACGGAGAGCATAGTGTGTTTATTTACCGACCAAGAGTTCACAGAGATACGAGGGGAGCAGTCCAAGTGCATTTCTATATGAAAGTCATCCAGCATGACGGCCTTCTGCAAAAATACACTGATGAATGGGATTTCTACAACCAGTGATTTACACTATCCAGCTTTCTGTGGTATTGATCAGTTCATGAAAAGCAAATCAGCGTCGTCCATTCGTGGCAGAAAAGCTGCAGTGATCAAATATTCCCACTCCTGATGGGAAAAGCAGGATTTCATTCGAAAACAGAAGCCCAGCTTCAGTTTTAGTTTTGATAGTTTTAAAAAGATTTTCGATTTGCTTACTGGCATGAGCTGTTACATTCACTTTTCTTGTGGTCTTACACGTATGTTTTTTTTTGTCTGTATTTGACTCCGGAAATCCTTTGACCTGAACTGCCAAAGAAGTAGACCCAGCGGACTCTTCTGTCAGACCGGCTCGAAACAGCATAATTCGGTCTCTGTGGACAAAAAAAATGAGATCCGATTACGAGTGGTGATTGAAAAGACATGTGTAAACTGATGCATTTGGTGCCGTACACTTGGGAACAGGTCAGCCGAGATGAATTAAGTCTGAACAAAGACTTAGTGACTCTCAGTGTGCAGCTGCTTGACAGCTTGTCTGTAACTTTCCTGTCTTTCCTTGTGCTCCTGTCCCATTGTGTTAAAGAGAATCTTCCGAGTTTGGAGTTTTCTGGGCTGGGTGTGGACTTGTTTATTAATTATCATATCAGAAAACAAAACATCTCCATGGTGACGTGACACATTCATTCTTTTGTTGTAGTGTAGATCAAAGTAGGGGACAGTTTTGTCAGACGTGAGTCACTTATTCATTTTCTGCTAAAAATGATACACTGGGCCTTTAAGGTGAATCTTATCTATACTCTAATTAATACACTTCCCTGCCACATCTGCTTTATTGGCATTTCATTATGGTTTTTGTGCCATTATTTGTCAGTCTGTGTGTCAGATGCTGCAGGAGCTGCAGGTCAGATGAGAGGTGGACCCATCGCTGATGTTTCTGAGGACAGGAAGCGCCTCCACGTTGTTCGTCTTTGACAGGCCTCGGGGACTTGTGACTCACATTAGCATAGTAGCGCCGTGTGATGACTGAGTCAGCTCTTCTTTTCTTTTTTTAAATGTTCAACAACTGACATGAGTCACTTCCAGCAGGAGTGCACAACAACAAAATGAAATATAAATCAAAAGAAGAAACGCAACTCTGCATATCCCCAGGTTCCCTTTCCTTTCAAATGGGATTTAATGCCTTGTAATTACTTACTGTTCTGCGCTTCCTCAAAAAGAAAGGGGAACAAACATGGGGATAACGAATGTAATCCCGAAAACTGTGTCCAATTTTTCTACTCCTGTGAAGGACACGAAAGCTGAGGCCCATCCTGAGGACGATCTGCATGATGAAAAAGGCTTTTTTTCTGTCTGCGGCGCCACCACAAACATATGTTAACTTTCCCCCTCAGCCTCAACACTGTAATTGACTTAAGTAGTGAGTACCTGCCAACAGGAAGTGAGAATGCAAAGAAACAAATGTTTGAAGAAAATGTGGACAAATAACCGTTTTTAACACATTTTTACATGCTGAGACATACAATATAGTATTTAATGCTGTTGGCTGTTGACTGCAACTTAAAGCTGCAGTGTGTAACTTTTGTTTCTCTCTCTCTTCATGAATATAAATAATTCTATATTATATATTTTCAGTTGCCGCTCTTTGGCGCAACGTTGCTGTTGAAATAAAATGAGCCACTTCCTGTGTGCGGCATGAGAATATTGCTGAGATCTCGTCACGTGGAGCTGATGGGCTCAATCAACATATGATAACATGGAACTAATCTGATCACGGTTGTAATGTTGTTTATATATGTTTATACTATATTTGTGTGCACTTAAAAGTTATGTAGAGTTCCACTTTGTAACAGGTCCGAACATGTGCAGCGATGACAGCATCTGGACTGGTTTGTTAACCTTTCTATATCATACACCGCTCCATAACTTCCACACGACAACAACAAACAGCGAGTCAGACACACAGCGCCTGTGTTAATGAAAAGGTAAGGGAAAAGTAGGTTGTTAAAAAGCAGATGTCTGCGCCGGTTCACAGATGGGGCTGATATTGACATGACTGGAGGTGATATGTTGTACATGCAAGTGGAAAAATATATAAGTGCCCTAATGGGGCTGTGGAGACGGGGGGTATTTACTATACCAGCAAACGATTCTGCTCAGTCTGAGAAAGACACAGAAGACGAGAGCAAGGAAGGAAGCGTCGCTCCCCATCAACGGGCCGGTAGGTTCACTGTATCTGCAATGTGTGGAATTTAAATTGGTGTGTCAGTTTTTTTCTGCACTGATTACAGTTATGGAATTTTGAAATTTGAAATCATATTGATTTTGAGTTTGTTCCTGGGTTTTCCATCAGTGATCATGCAGTCAGTGGCGCTCCTCCTCATAATAATGGGACTAGTGGATCTGAGCTTGGGTCAGCATCACAGCCAGTTCCAATGGCTGTCCCGTCTGCGAGGGCGGCGTCGGCATGCCAGTTTGCAGGCCGATGACACGGACTGTCCCCTGGAGTGTGACTGCCCCTCGGCCTTTGTTACAGCTATGTACTGTCACAATCGCAACCTTCAGCATGTTCCCTACGTGCCCTCACATATGAAGTATGTCTACCTGCAGCATAACCAAATCACAGGCATCCAGGACGGAGTGTTTGACAACGCTACCAACTTGGTCTGGGTCGTGTTGTTCGGCAACCAGCTCAGCTCGGACAAAATTGGCAAGAACGTCTTCAGCAAGCTCAAGAAGCTGAATCGGCTTCTTTTGGATCACAACGAGCTCACCCACGTTCCTCCTAACTTGCCCAAGTCTCTCACTGACCTGCGGCTCGGTCACAACAAGATCTCAAAAATCCTCCCCGGCTCGTTTGAGGGCATGGTCGACCTCACTACCCTTCACCTCCAAGCAAACGCCATAGACAACGCCCAAGGTGTGTCCAAGGGACTGAAGTCTCTGACCGTGCTGGATATGAGGAAAAACAAGCTGAGGGAAATTCCTGACGACCTCCCCGAGATGCTGCAGCAGCTCTACCTGGAGTTTAATGACATCGAGAGTGTGCCGGCGGGCTTTTTCACCAGCCATCCCACACTGCAGTTTGTCCGCTTGGCTCATAACAAGTTGACAGATAAAGGACTTCCATCCAGCGTCTTCAACGTCAGCACACTCATCGAGCTTGACCTGTCCTTTAATAAACTGGAGAAGATCCCTGTTGTCAGTAGGAACCTGCAGAACCTTTATTTACAAGCCAATGAAATCAAAGGTATGAGCACATCTCTGTCACACATCTTTTTCCCCCCAACTGGAAACACACGTAAAGCTATTTAAACAGAAATCTTTAAATTAAAAGAAATTACAGTAGATGTCTCCCGGTAAATGAATCATCTCTTAGTACTTTAATGCCTTAATTCAGGATGACACTTAAATAAACAGATTTGATTACCACCATGTGGTTTGGTAGTTGGAGATGCTCTACTTGCTGTAAAGGAGCTGTACTCAATTTCTTCTTGTACCTCTTTGATTGATTGTCAGACATGAATGAAGTCAGTGCGACCGCCCTCCAGCATTTTAATGTACTCCAGTTGCGATTGTGAACGGAGGAAGGAAGTTCCGTTTGACTGCATTTGAGATGTCCTCCAGCTTTAGACTATATCAGACACATTGATTCTCTACTGCTTCAGCCTGCATGTGAGGGTGGGGTCAATCCCAGCTGACACAGGGTGAAAGGCGGGGTTCACTGGGGCAAACATCCAAACAACCATTCACTCTTTCCGTTTTCTGTCGTCTACATTCATTTTACACGTTACTTCCAGTGGCAGCCAATATGTGCAGCATATTGGAAAAACACTTTTTTGAATGATTACGAGGTGACAGCAAAGGCATCAAACAGGAAATACTCTCCCACCCCCCCCACCCCCCCGTCCCGCCCCTTTTTCCTGTGATGAAGAGTTTTCAATAAACACTTTCTTTGTTAGGAGCTCACACACACATACAAACACAATAAAAGATAAATAATGTGCAAGTGTAACACAAAGTATTTGGAACACTATAATAAATATAGATTGGAGCTGTTTTACAGTGGACATGACTCACATGATGACACAGACTGTGAGATCTCACGCCCCCCTCCCCCCTCTCTGTGTCTTTCTCAGAGTTCTCCCTGCGCAGCTTCTGCGGCGCAATCGACATGACCAACTTCTCCAGGCTGAGGATGCTGCGCCTGGACGCCAACGAAATAAGTGCCAGAGACATTCCTGCCGAAGCGGCCTACTGTTTGCGGCGCGTCGCCTTCATTGACGTGTAGATCGCGGATGAGTCTCGACTTATCTTATCTAATCGACCGTGCTTCCTCTCTATCAACACATGTTTCAAATGGCATTTCTAGATATTCTCTTGAGAGCGATTACTATTATTCCAACAGATCAAACAGTTTCAGTATTAGCCAACAGGAAATTCCACAGTTGTATAATCATGTTTCCAGATGACAGACAGATGGATGACAGAGAGGGAGGGAGAGATCACTAACATCCTTCAACAAACTTATTTGCTTATTTACCAGTCGCAGTTCTGGCAAAGTAAGATTTTTTTAATATACTGCATGTATACATCTATAAAATCTGCCAATCGCCAGTGTCAGATTCAGTTTGAATCTTGACCTCCACTATGTGTCACAAAGTGATAAACCAGTAGTTTGAGCAGTGACCGTTTTCATTCTTATAATTCTAACATTTAACACATTTAATGTTGAACATTAATCAGGTTTTGTGATCAATTCCTTCCTCAAACGAGCGTCTGACGTATGTTTCAGGACTGTTGTTGCCGGTGCATGTTGTAGCAATAAATTTAAACTTCAACTCGCTTGAAAATGTTTGAATCTAAATTTTGCTTCATGTACATTTTTGAGCAAATCTCATGGAAATGGGGATAAACGAATCAAGATTTTTACACATGGAGAGAGTTTTATCGAGGAATACACCTTTTTATTGTCACATACCAGCCAGCATGTCCATGTCGGGCTGACAATAGGAGTCCCAAGCGGGTTTGTCTGTGGTTTCCACGGTGGCCCCACCTGTGTTTGCCCACTTCACGCCCGTCCCACCCTTTCCAGGCTACCTGGGAACTCAGTCGGTAGTAAAGGGCATGACCTTGAAGTGGGCTAATTATGCAGATCCCATATGGTTTCAGTAACATGGGCCGTTATATGGGAAACCACAAACAAACCTGCTTGGGGCCCATATTGTTAGCCCGTATATAACCCTAATGGGGCCCACATGGACATGATGGCTGGGATCTGACGAGCAGGGAAAAAGGTTTCCAGATTTGTCTCCCAAACTGTTGACAGATATTTTTAGCAACAATGACATGTTCTGTTTCGTCTCACTTGGAGTTTAAAGAGACGCGGCATGTTTTTGTTTTTTTTGCTGTTCCATTAGTGATAGTACCAGGTACTTTCTTTTTGGTACCTCCTCTGGCGAGGTCCCAAACGAGCTGAACCGATTGACTGTGTCAGACAGAGTCTGCGCTGCGGTCATGCACAAAGTACTATCTAGTAATCTCTTTAATTAACTAAGTCTAATGATTTCGTTACACTGAAAACAACTGCTTTACAAGTTACTCGTCAAAACGCTGTCACGCCAGTTGCTATGATGACTCTGCCCGCGTTGAGGATGTACTATATTGTAATGGAAAAAGAACCAAAACCATGTCGAGCCGTGCCATACCGTGTTGCAGAGTAGAAAAGCACCGATAGTTCGAACTGGTCTCGGGCAGTTTCCCACATATGTATTGTTGAGGACAACTTTCATCATCATCAGCTGCCTTTAATCCTCTAAAGCAGGGGTGTCAAACTCATTTTTGTTCGGGGGCCACATACAGCACAATTTGATCTCAAGGGGGCCGGACCAGTAAAAATAGCAAAATAATAGAATGATAATAACCTATGAACAACAAGAACTCCTTTGTTTTTTCTCTTTTGTTTTACATTTAATGAAGGATAATTTTACAAAACATGACATTTCTAAATAGAAGTGCAATTTCAACAATATCATGCCTAAATGTACTATTTACACAGCACACTGGATCTATAAAGGCACAAACATTTAGTCACGGGTAGCTGGAGCATTTGACATTACGTTTAGATTAGTGTGAAATTTTAACAAATTCATCCTGTGGGCCAGATTGGACCCTCTGGCGGGCCGGTTCTGGCCCCCGGGCCGTATGTTTGACACCCCTGCTCTAAAGAAAGGCTTTCAATTGAATTAAAGAAATGCTTTTCCTGGTTTTGCACTGGAGCTCCGTCTTGGGAAAAACAATGATTTATTAGAAGTGCAGCACTGGTTTGCACACTGATAAGCAGTAGTCTGTGAAATCAAAGGGGGTTTGTAGTGTAGATCATGTTATATTGCGGGCTGCTCAAGGTTATGCAGAGGTGTGGCAGCAGGGCTGAGAAGTGGGGGTGATTGAGCTGCACGGGTGTTGTTTTTTTCCTCCTCTGTCTTTTCACAGTTTCTTCAAAAACAAAATCCAGGCCAGCACATATGCACATGATTACATGTGGGAATCTTTTGACAGGATTTACGGCTGTGGTCCGCTCCGAGACAAATACAAATGTTTGACTTTGTGAAAAACTGACCAGCTTTTATCAAAGTCAGACATCAGAATAGTAATTAAGACGGACCGTCATTGAGCAAACACGAGTGAAAGTCACGGCACCATCTTGGACGCACACATGCCGTGCCCTCGTTCTCCCGCTGTTGTCATTCTGCTATTATTTACCTCTGCAGTGCAGGAGTGATCTGTAGGAGCATGTTAAACACACACAGGCGTGCCATTGGGGTGTATCAAGATTGTTTTGCCACCTCTCAGCCAGGAATAACAGACTACTCTTGTTCTAAAACAATTTAAACTGTGGTACAATAACATTGGATATACGACTCCTTAGCCTTGAATTTCAAAAAGTATGTAATAATCAGAAGGGTGGGTGACTGCGGAGGGAACTGTGCTGCTTTTCAAAGCCGGGGGAAAGAATATTTTGAGCTGGATATGAGCATATTTAACTCCTCATAAAGTCACAAAGGATGTGCAGTAGTTTATAAAAGTGGACTTAATCCATTCATTTTGTGGCTGAGTGGTGGATAAATGCAGTGATCGCTGGACAGCATTATGTTGTATAATTTGTATTGATGGTCACATTTTAATATCAATACAGTCATTGAATAGAGTCAAATTAATAAATAAATTGTTTGGTGGAACATGACATACATTTGGTTAGGTGGCAGCAAATACACATTATATCCAACATCCATAAGTAATGTAAAAATAAAACTTTTCCGTGATCTAGAGAAGATATCTGCAAAAGATAACACATTATCATAATATACATAGCATATTAATCCAAATAAGGTCCATCTTTGCTTTTGAGTCAAAGTGAAGCTTCTGATTAAATAGGTGAGCATGATATATTACAACACAGTATTGATATGAAAGAAACTTGTTGGCGATGGATTTGAATGTACAGCTTCACAAGTGTTTCCGTCCGGTGCCGCGGCCATGTGCGATGTGAGCCACCTGAGGAGAGAGGAAAACTCTGAAAATACAAATACAAAATACAAACAAAACCGCCCTGTGGACATTTGTTACACTGAAGCTTGGTTTCAAACGCCTCAGTCCACATGAAGACAAGTTAAGTGCTGTCAAAAAGCACGACAGGCGTGACAGTTGGCAATATACCCATAACTGAAACGCCTCGTTTGCCAATCAAAACACAGATTGTTCTGATAGGCAATGAACAAAAACATACTCACAATAACCTCTGTGTGTGTGTGTGTGTGTGGGCTACGTCTGACAAAAATACTGTTTACTCCGTCAACAACATAAACACCGTGAATGGAGATTGTCAAAATCTTTATCCTGGCAGGAATTCTCCAAAATGTGCGTTTTCAGAGTTTGACCCACAGTTTGTGTCTTTGTCCAAGAGAAAAAAAGCCGAATTTTTAAAAGAAATAACCCACCTCCGTGTGAACTGCATGGGCCTGAGGCTGACACATGTTTGCTTAGCTCCTGGTGTTAAACAGACCGTTTCACTTTATTGTAGAGGTTTAGGGGGATACTCACATTATTGTGGCTCCATCTCTATGTCCTGCAGGTCTCTGCTTTAATCCACATGACAAAGAGGATGCATTAGGATGACTGTAATTAACACACATACCAGTCTTTTTTTATACATATTTATCAGTATGTTGTTACCTCTGGTTTGTGTGCCTTGATCTGTGAGGGTCATGGATTGTCTGTTTTGGAAAGAAAACATTTGTTAAATGTAAGCAACGGACAAATAGTGTAAGTGACACCATTTTCTACCACCTTATCCTCCGCATGAGGGTCGCGGGGGCTGCTGAGCCAGTCTTACAGCTGGGGTCACACCCTGGACAGTTCAACAGTCCATCAAAGGGCCACATAGAGAGAATTCACTCTCACACTCACACCTGCGGTCAATTTAGAGTGTCTGCTTTCATGGAAAATAACATTTTCCATGTCTTTACACCTTTGATCACATACACATTCCTGTAGCTTTCATACTAGGCCATTCACCCTTGACCTACACACTTGTAGCTCTTCCCAGATATCTCTCTCCCTAGCATATTAACACCCTTAGTCTAAACACCTAGCAAGCTGAGTTGTGCCCAGACAAATCCTGATTCACGGACCTGTCGGATCGTGGGACCCGAGGTCATCTTCCCCAGCTGCACAGATAACCCTTAGGGCGCAAACTCGGACTACTACACAGATTTCCTTTTGTGCCTCAGAGTCATCCCTGACTGGCTTCTGAGCAGTTGTCCATCTGGACTCTCTCTTTGCAAAGAATAAACCAAGCTTCAACAATGCAACTCTGATCCAACTTTATTTCTTCATCAGACACCTTACGACACATTTTGCCACAACAGCTTGGTGTCAGAAATCCCCGTATTGCATGTTTCTGGAGTGTGGGAGGAAGCCGGAGAACCCACAGAAAACACACACACACACACACACACACACACACACAGGGAGACCATGCAAACTCCATGCAGAAAAGCCCTGGTTCTGGGTCTCAAACCTGGGTCTTCTTGTTGCAAAGGCAAGATTGTTAACCACTACACCAACCAGGTGACAATTTAAGTGAAAACATAATAGATAATATACCCAATTTCATCTACTATCTATCTATTCTATCCTTATTCTATCCTCATGACACACTGTCTGGGCCACACGGCAGCGTAGTGGTTAGTGCTGTTGACTTGCAGGTAAAAGACTCAGGTTTGTATCCCTTTCTGTATGGAGTTGATATGTTCTCCCTCTGTGTGTGCGTGGGTTTTCTCTAGTTTCTCTCGTTTCCTCCAACAGTCCAAAAATAAGCAGAGGATAAATTGCCCAAAGGTGTGAGTGTGAGAGTGAATGGTTGTTTGTCTCTATGGCGACATGTCCAGGGTGTCCCCCGCCTTGCGCCCTCTGTCAGCTGGGATTGGCACCAGCAGCCGTGCGACCCTCTCGTGGAGGATAAAGTGGTAGACAGTGGATCATACACTGGCAACCCAGTTGGTCAAGTCTAGGTTCAGGAAACTAAACTTGATGTATGAAAGATTTTTTATGGGTAATTTCTAAGATGACAATGCCAGATTTCATTGGGCTTGAATTGTGAAAGAGTGATTCATGGAGCATGACGCATCATTTTTCACACTTGGATCATCCATCACAGAGTCCAAACCACTGAGAATCTTTGGGATGTGCTGGAGAAACTTTAACACTCCATCATACTGTAAGTTCAAGACCTTGGTGAAAATTTACTGCAGCTGCGGATTTGAATAAATGTTGTGATATTTCATAAGCTCATCATCAAAGCTGGTGGGGCGGTCAGTTGTGCATGTTTTAAATAATTCTATATTCTCACAGCAGTCAGTTAGTGTTTGCTCAGTGAGCTAGGTCTCCTGGTGTCAGGGGTCAGCCAGAAAATCTAGGAGGAAAATATTCAAGTATCCCACCAGAATGTTACAAAAAGACAGTCCAATTAAAAATAATAATAATAATAATAATAATATATAAATTTTTATATAATAATAAATAAATTTTCGTCATCAAAACAGTGTTTTCACACGTGTGTCCAGACGATTGTTTCAGCTCTATATGAAATGACGTCTACTTTCCGCACTAGGATTTGTGCAACGTTGTCCGTAGACCAAAAATTGGTCTGTGCAGTTTGAGCCTATGCAGAGGCCGTACATGCCGACTGTGCCTGTGTTCTGGTTTTGGTGAAAAAGGGACAATGAAGAAGACAGCAGCCATGGACACACATGTGAAACCAAAAGAATATGTGAGTAAACAGACGTGATTTCCTTTCCTTTGGAATGTGAGGCTGAGTGTACATGCTCAGAACGCCAGTTCTGGTGTGGCCCCTCATGTTAAAATGAACCACAGCCATGTAAGCAAATGCAAAAAAGTGAAGCATCGTTCTGCAGAAAAGGAATGCGGGAAAGCATGACCCAGACCTTCCTCTCTCCTCTGTAGTTTCAGTGACTAACTACAAAACAAGAAGGCTGGAAACTAAGACAGATTTCTGTTATGAGACGGACGACAAAATGAAACATACACATACACATACGTATTAACGCAGGTAACAACATTCTCATTTTCAAAGGTCTCTGTTTCTGTCCGTCTAAACTAAAATGCTGCCGACAGAGATTTCAAACAAAAACCGTCAGAATCCATTTATTTAGGGCTCTACAACACGGAAGTAATGTGGACTGCAGGTGTATTCAAAGCAGATGTTTTGTGTTTGTGAGCAAAAATAGAGTAATGTGGATGTAGCCATAGAAATAATGGAAATGAATGCCAACAGCAACATACAAGACATCAGCCAAAAGCCACTGGCAGCAGCTTTCTAAGACAAAGAAACTAAATATTGTTATCATAATATTGGAGAAAAATAGAAGAGAATTCAGTATTTTCCTACTGCTAACAATGTCACGATTATAATCCTCTAAAACATCCAAGTTGCATCAAAGCCAGTTTTTCCATCAGCAAATAAACTTTTATGACCACCTTTCAAATTACCAGCAATCGAGTGTTTTACATGCAAAAGATCCATTTCCAAGAACTTGGCTTTGTGTTGCAGACACTGTTTTGTATCACCACTGCAGCAGAGATACATTGGTTCTGACAATGCGTGTCACTGGAGGTAAACTACAGTACTGATGAAAGACCGTGTCTTTGGCTCTGGAGACTCAACAGAGAGGTTTGGCACCTGTTTTGAACTCTCTGCGGTTAAAGTATTGCCTCCGGTGAAGCTTTGATATAAACTCTGTTCTAATGACCAAAGGGTGTGCAGATTGACAGAGTCTGTCTGAGTCAGGCAAGTTATTTTCCTGTCACAGCACTCGACAAGATAAAACCTGCTTTTGCATGGTACAACTGTTGTTTGAGTATGCAGGACTTCACTGTAACGGATCTGCATTTCAATTAATTATGCTCGCTTATCCAGGCTTTACGGTGCCAGAACAAATTCAGGAGCTGACGCAAACTCACTGAGATATTCACAAATACTCACAGACAAGCATCTGCACCGAGTTACATGTAATATCCATGGATGTCCATTTCCTTGAATAGCATTGTAAGTCAATCCATCCCTCTCTCAGTCCACCATTGTCAAAGTGCACACATATGCTGCTAATTTAAATCAGAGAGTGTTTAGTGTTGACGGTTTAAGGGGCAGTTGGGATCTTTTACTCACATACTGTGGCAGAAAGCATGAGAAGCAGAGAGTTCTGAGAAAAAGCTCAACTCTCTTGTAATGGCGTGCAATGTGATAAACAAGAACAAACGGGAAGAATCAGTCCCTTTTCTTACTTAAACAGGCTATACGTATTAAATCTATTATATACAGTTGTAAAAGGATCATAATATGGCGTCTCCATAAAAATTCTCACTTGTGGGATGCATGCTCTGTTTATGTTTTGGTTTGGGGTTTTGGCCCCGCTGCACCCAATACCACTCAACCATCAATGATATATGTCAGAGTTCCAGAGTTTCTTCAAGCACATCGATTTCCAACTACAGGCTGGGAATCCTGAACATTACCTAAGCTAAAAGGTCTAACCAGAGGAGAAGAAAAACAGGGTTCTTCAGTGGAGACGTGTAGACAGGTGAAAGTGGAGGAGTATTTGAAGACAGATCATTTTCTCCTGGACAGAGAAGCAAACCTTTAATGCCCAATCAAACAGGAGCAATTATAGAAATAATCCATGCATTTCTCTCTCGTCATCATGCTTTTTGGCAATGAAATCACTTGCCTAGGAGAATATTCCCAATTTTTGTCCAATTTTGTTTACCTGCAGATTAAATAAAGTGTCTGCCGGAAGCCTAATTAAAGCCTTTATTTAAACTCCGTGGGAAACCAGGCCTTATTGCATCTGCTTGTTAGATATCCAGTGTCCACGTAGAGGATGAAGTAAAAAGAAAACAATCTGTTTGCTGTTCACCAAATTGCGTGAAACCCTAATGTGATTATGTCCTGATTCAGGCCTCTTTCAGTTCTGGTATAATGTGATGATGGAGATGCGATCCCCTGTCTCCCATGTGATGAAAAACAACTTGACATTTAACATTACACACATTTCTGAACAGGACAAGCATGATGTTCCGATTGAGTGCTCATGATCCCGAAGACACTATAGCTACGTGCAAGACAGAACATACACTGTAGATCACGTGCACAGTAAATCTCACGCAATGTCTGGCTCAAAGCAACTGGCCCCAAGCATTTCTTTATGTCACAGCCCTCGATATATAGTACTTCGAGGTCAGATGCAGAACAGTCATTCTGCATGAGGATCAAAGAATAAAACATAATGTATAGATTCTCTGACTTGACTGTCGTGAACGCAAAATGCAGCTGTACAACAGCTTTGTTAAGCATCATGTATAAATAAATAACGCATGCTTCATACATGCTATACACGGACTAATGTAAACTAATATAAAAATCTGCAAAAGCATTTTAGCCGAGTCATGTTGTAGGCTCATTTGAAATGGCACAAATGTGCCGTTAACAGCTCCATGGTTTAAAATGACTGTATCTGACTGGTATCCGTATCGGTAGATACTTGACTTCACATAAAAAAATGGGGTACCATGCCATGCCTAGTACAAACACGGTAGTTGCTACAGTATTAATATGTGAAAGAGAGTAGAGAGTTGAATCTTAAATGATTGAGTGAGTATTTAGTCTTCTTGAGTCAGAAATGACCGGAATCTGAAAACAGACTGTCAAGCAATACTATCAGACACGACTGAAGGAGCATTTTGTGTGAATACAGAGGCAGCACAGTGGCGGTGAGTACAAGAAGCATTTTTGTGCCTCGAGAACGACTGGGCTTTTTGAGCAGTAGAACTTTTCATTGGCAATTCTTTGTGTTTTCAATCATATTCCAACCTGTTTGCAGCTGTGTGCGAGGGGAAAAAAATCCAATCTTTGGCCATCTCTCTCAGTTTAAATACTTGAACATTCGTAAAGACAACTGTAAAGACTCACTTAGTTTCATACTAAAGTTCTGAAACTATGCACAGTCTTGTCTCCAAAGAAACCGACGTGAGTAGGTCGCCAGGCCTTTTGGTCTTGTGCACCGTCTTAAGAATCGGGGTGACTATATTTAGCAAGCCCTGCAGTTCAGTCTGGCATTGTCTCTGTTCTCCTCAGTACTGAGCTGTCTTCATTAAATTCCTCCAACTTAACTCATCACTGACTCCAGAGATTTCACCACTGATCCCAAAGCTTTGCTAACAGAAATCTCTCCAACACAATGTTGTTGTTGCCTCCGTCTGTCTACAAAACTAATGAAATGAAATAAAGTCAACTAACAAATCGCTTCCTGTACACCAGGTGACATGACATCTAATCACTGCTTTACTGAGAAATACAGAGAGACAGTTGTGTGGAGCATTGTGTGACCTTATTTAACAACAGACGTTTGTTAAAGTATCTGCCAGACGGAGAGAACCCACTTATTGTACTATTCTTGGAAATGGGTGGCACATGTAACAAAAACAGAGAAAGAATGAAAACACAGACACTCGTACCTTTTGTGTGATGAGACAGTAGAGAGTGAGTATGAACAGTAGTCCCCCGCAGATGGAGGCAATTATGAAGCCGAGCTTGTACAGGTCTTTGACTGGTCTTGTCTGTGAGGCCTTCTCTGACTTCCTATCATAACTGTCTGTAGGAAACATAAGAGGAAGTCTGCGTTCTCAGTAACTCCACATATGTGTGTAAAAAAAAAATCATCACAGACCTTTGAGAGTCCCACCTGTGAAATCTGTGGGCGTTTCTGTGAAAAGCTCTGTGGTAGAACCAAAGATTTCTGTGTATTCATGCTGGCACCTCCAGTCCACCGGCGCGTTGCTGGTCGTGACCAGCTCCAAGTATATAGACAGCACCTCTGACGCCCTCTGCAGCGCCTCAGTGGGAGACCCTCTGTAGAGCATCTCAAAACTTTCTGGCTTCTCCTGTAGAACATTCCAAGAAACATACCAAGTATTTCAGATTTATCTCCTCATCATGGGTGGTTCCTTGCATCGCATATTTTCTTTTCTTATTATTTTTTTGACTGTTTTATTGTTGACATTTTACTCCTTCAGCTCCTTCATGCTCACCTCAATCTCCTCATTAATCTCTGGCACACACTTCTGAGAATAGATGTTGAGAATGAGCGCTCTCAGGGACCTAACGTAGCCATAATTGGCTGAACCCCGACGATATTTGAAGTGGGTGGTGAGGAGCTCCAGGATCCATGGTAAAGCAGCTTTTACAAAGCAACACTTGCTCTGTGTCAAATATCAGCATAAGAAACATGAAACAGTTAGTAGAACATCAAAGACGTCTGATAGAAAAGTGACAATATACAAACATTGCCTTACCAAACTTCTCCGTTCTATGAATGTGTAAGATATTGAGCAACCACTTCTCAACTGGTTATCCATCTGCAGAAACAACAAATGTTGTGCAACGTGATTGAAGTGTCTTCTGCTTCTTTTCTTTTTGTTTTAATTATTATTATTTTAACAGCTGTTTCAAATCTTCTTCCAACACATACCAGGTTCCTGACTATAAGCAGGTGCTCCCTAGTGATGGAGTGTCTGCATGGACCAGGGACCTCAGCCATATTCAGAGGCAAGCTCAGCAACATAAGCACAAACAGACACTTTACCTGCAACTGAAACAACCATAAATTATCTGTACATTTGTCAAGTTGTCGTGACCCCATGATACACATGGAATCACTTTCAACATTACTCAAGTAGAATAAGCACCATATTGTCAAGAGTCAATGATTGAACTGCACTGATGGTCCTTTGAATATCACAAACCTAAAAAAAGAAAGAAGATGAACAGACAAGGGCCAGAGTGGCTATATAATGTATAAGCGTAGTAAAAAAACCAGCCTCAAATGTAAATAAATGCAGGGTTAAAAATGTGGTATTCATGTGACAAATAAAGAAAAGGGAACAGGACTTAGTGAGGCGAAAACAATCGGGCACAGGTGAAAGTAATTAAGACAGGGCAGGCAATCAAAAATGTGAGAAACAAACAAAGGCAGGGCATAAGATCACAACACATGAGAAAAGTAATGAGGAAAACGAAAGAGAGTACTGGGTCATACATTATCAGTGGAAATCAGGTGCTTGTCAAGGATGTAAGCAGTAGTATCTCATAATTCACAATAATGACATATGGGCAATTTCATTATCATCATCATCAAGTTTTAGGCGTCAGTATAAAAGAAAGGCATCTTAAGCACTCACACGGTGGTAGAAAAATAAGAATTTCTTTTCATCTAAAACCAATGCATTTCAACTCTATAGTCTTTTACAGGACACGTGTTCATTTCAAACGCAAGAAAAGTAAAAACAGGAAAGCACAGGACAGGGGGTTGAGATCAGAGTGGAACAGCTGGAGGACTGGTTGAAAGCAAAGACCTCTGCCGATTGTGGCAATGCCTGGACAGAGATGGAGTAAAAGAAACCAGGTGGGTGGCACATACATGAGGGTAACAGGCTCAAGCCAATTAGTATCTCTGCTTTATTTTTAGGTTTCTCTAAAAGTGAAGCAGGAAGCCAGTCTCCCGGTCACCACACTAGAAAATTACCCCAAAGGCCAGCAATGGAAACAAGACCTCTCTTGTGGACGACAACATTAAACCAATCGAGAGGAGGACTCAACCACAGTTTGGTGCAGGCTGGAGGACAGGTACAGGACATGACACAAGAACAGACTGTGTGTCAGCAAGGATTGTCAATTCAGTGGCAAGAATTTGAATATAAGCGACAGATGATCGACAGAGCACTGAATGGATAGCGGGTGTTGGTATCAATCTGGCTATCAAGTGAAAATCAGGAGCAGACTGGACAACTTGGCAGGTTCTGTACAACATGAGTCCGACAAAAAAGGGGGCGTGGACACAAACATCCAATCATTACTTCTGATTTTCATGTGCTATCATGTGGTCCTAGATTAAATATACAGTTTATCCCATACGAGTAGGAATGGATTATATCAACATGCACAGCCAGTCACAAGTTCACTGTTTGCGATGGCTTCCATTTCTGAATGTTCCTTATAGGGGAACAATAAAGGCATCTTATCTAGCGGTGAGAATCATCAGCCACAATAACAATAATATCATAATAAACGATTCTGTGATAATCAATATATTGCAAGACAATCATATAGCGACACATCGCGATATCTAAAGACCAACCAAAGAAAACAAAATGTTAACCTGAAAAGTTAAAAGTGCAAGATTGTTCAAAGCATAGAGAACAAAGTGCATAAAGAAGTCTATGTATGGAACATGGATGGGGCGTCTCTTAACGTAGCTTTCTCCACCATCATCCCGCTGAAAACTCCCTCTTCTTCAGCCAGGTAATGAAACTGGCAGGGACTATTTACTTTAGAGTGCTTCATTTGTTAATTAAAAAATAGATATTTGCCCTGGTGTATGGATTACTGTATTGCACGAGGAAGGACGAAGATATATCACCAAATAAACATATTTTGACCCACCGTTAATCTCATTTTACCAATCTCACGCTTGAATACGGAGTGTCGATGACAAATGTAAAATGGATTTGTATGTGTGTCACTTGAGACGGCAGTCAAATAGATCGCATGTGATCAGTCAAATCTGATCTGTAGTGAATTAGATTTGAATCAGATGTGAGCAATGGTGATCTGAATGTAGCCTTTGAACCAGTGGCAGTTGCTGGTTTCAGGCCGTTATTTATACATAAATTCAGTAAACAAGTAACTAGAACAAGGAAACCCTTTAATTATGTCATACTCCGTGCATCGCCGTGCAAATAACACACAACGATTAGATATTTCTCAGGCAGAAAAGGCTCCGCTGTTTGTTTCTGCAACGCTGTCAATCTAAAACTGGTTCCGCTTTTCAGACACTTCCTCCAATCATCATGCAGAAGCCCAGCGTCGGCGCCCGACCACTGCTCCATTTGACTCCCAGAGAAGCTGAGCTTGCATGGAAGTGACGTTTTTGCCACATTTGTCCAATTACCATCAAACTTCTGTGTCGTCACAGAGAGAGCAGTTGACGCTGGGCTTCAGGTGGTTTTTATGTGGAGGCTGCTATGGGAATACGAAAATCATCTATCCGCCGTGATAAACACATGATTTTGAATGAACTAGTGACACGTAGAGTAAGTATTGAAACGTAGAGAGTCAACACAGTACATATTTGACGACATGTTTAGAGGAAGGTAAGCTTCACTTGCTGTCTTAGAGCATCACCACTGCCTTTCAACCATGTTTCTTTCAAAGGGCTTGGGCCCCAAGATGTCTGTGGGTGGGGGGAATTCCTTCCTTCCTTCCTCCCTCCCTCCCTACCTACAACTTCAAGGCTACAGAGCTGGTTGGAAGCTAGCATGATGATTGTACCATGGTGGTGATAAACATAGTGGTTTTGACGCTGAAGGACAGAAGACTTACTGGGATAGACAGAGGATAACAGACTTTAATGAACACCAGGAAGTCTTAAGGGTGTGAGACTATCTGTTACTAGTTTTCTTACTCAAATGCACGCAGATCAGTAAACTGAACAAGCTGAAGACCAGCTGAGTGGATTACTGTTTGAAGGTTAGCTGTCTGGTGAACAGCAGACCAAAGACTTGAGTGTGTTACAAATCCCTTACAGCATAAAACCACAGCTCCATTCTCAGAATTACTTCACTGTTCTCACTTTAGTTATGCCCCGAATACTCTCTCCATGATGAAAGTGCACAAGACACATCATAAAAACAAAGCACCTGCTGGTCCACAGTCATCAGTGTATTCAGTGGTTTCTACACCAAGGTGCAGACAGATACACAAGCTTGCATGAATGTATTGAACGTTCATGTCATTTGGGAAATCTAGTTTACATGGAGATGGAAAACAACACAAGTGCAAACCTGGAACACAAGTGGCATAACACATGGGGGAAAAACTCAAAGCGAATGTGCAGGAATTGGAACAGAGAAACTGAAAAAGAAAAAGGAAGGCAGAGACAAATAATGAGGGGAAGACAAAAGGACACAAATGAAACTCATTAGGGCAAGGCAAACAATTTACAAATGTGGGGAAAAGCAAAGACAAGAAGTAATCAAACACTCAATTAAAGTGTTTAAAAAAAAAAAAAGAGTAATAATAATATTACAACTCTTTCATCTGCAGTCCCTGTAGCTTTTTATGTCATGATTTACCATGCATCTGATTTACTCAGGATGTTCCTGCAGACGTACTGCCAAGATTCAGAAAAGAAAGAAAACCTTCTCATGCGATTGCATTCATTTTAAATACCACAAAACACAGCGGGATCTGAAGAGCTCTCCTCTTCAGATCCCGCTACGTTTTGATGATGTGATTATGTGAAGATGTGTGAAATTAAAGGCAACCATGCCATTCACCAGCATTGACTGGCAACGCACTTAATAAATATTGGCGAGGCATAATCAAATGAATGTAATCTAATAAAATTGTTGATGTGAGGAAGCAAAGGCAGGAGCACATGTCACCTATCACATGATTTTTCTCCATGCCACGATACCCATGTAGGTCAACAAACTGTAGACTTAAGTATCAGTTTTCATACACACACACTTACACAAGAAAGCCCTGTTCTCTCCTTGCTACTGCAGTGCACAGTTTGGATTTGTTTTTTGAAGAACAATTAAGGAAAAGTCTCTCACCTACCTTCACTTTGCTCTGAGTCAGGGTTGACACAAGGATGGTCATCTGGTACGTGTTTGACAATGGAAAACGCCAGACTCCTCTGTCACACACATTGAAGCAAAGAGATCGTTTTCATATATTCAGTCCCACTCCACGGAAAGGAATTTGCGCGTAAGAAAATTTGACACTGTCATGTGGCGCTGTTATTCAAAGCATTTGCCTGATGAGCTCGTCCTGCACAGACCAAGTTCAAACTGAGACTAAGTGTCTCAGCTGACAGACAGCCCTTTTTAAAGACCTCCCATCTGTCTTCTCCTTGACAAGATACGTTGCACTGCTCTCTGCAGACGTGTTACAACACATTGTTTTTTGTGCACGGTGCAGCTTTATTGGATCATTTACTTTTTGTTTAATGTGTCTTGTAGAAATCTGCTCAAAGTATGTTACTACTATACTATTATTTTGAAATGGGGGAAGAATAGTTGAGAGCTGTAATGGGAGGTGGTAACATCTGGTCTTATTCTTGCAACTCAGCAAGCAATTTCCATTTAAAGCAAAGTTTCTCGCATAAATGAGAGCTTTGATCAGGCACCGTGCACTCTCACTTTCGGCAATATTTGCACATTGTAACATAGAATTATTACAAACTGACATATGCAAGAGCCATTTGTAGCTCAGCGATTTCATCTCACCAACCTCAGGATGAAATAATTGGGGGTCAGATTTCCTAAGATGTAATTGTTTACAGCTTCTCAAAACTATATATATTGTTTTGCTCTCGTTCAACTCTCCACGTTGTTAATCTAAATATGATTTGTTCCTAGTTAACTAAGCTCCATCCATCCATCTACTGTATCTTCTACTGCTTCAGGGTCACCCATCTCATCTGACATGTTTTTGTTGTGCCACTTACAGGCAAAAGCTGGATATATCATATGAGAGATATAAATGATTCCTGTATCTCAATTTTCTGGTGAGAAATGTCACTTTTTTTTGTTAGGACTCCATTAAAGGACTTGGAGCAGAGCTTTGCAGCTCATGTTTAAACCGTGATGTCACTGATACGCCGTACTCGAAACATTTAAGTGGGCAATGTTCAGCTGTTTCACATTAAATGCTATATGTTATTTCTAGCATTGTTACTTGTGTCATTTCCCCTGGAACTCCCCTACAAAACGATCAAAATACTGTAGTAACATTTAATCCCATTGGGCATTTGATAAAAAGGCTATTTCCATTTGACCTACACATTCAGCATAAAGCTCTAGAGTAGAATCTAACCACTCAGCCATGTCAATGTGACACCTTCAATATACTGTGCATATATAATCCTGACTTCTGGACAGGTAATATTCTCTGGATGACAGGTTAAAGTTTCTCTTACCAGGTGCTGTACATCCAACTTCATTTTCTCAACTTCACATGTTCAGTTCAAGCGGGAACCCGTCGTGACGCCACTCATAAAAATCTGGACTCCCGTTTTTGAAATGTTTTCACAGGTGTCACTTGCAACCAGGCACCTGTTGGACAATATCAGCTGTCAGTCACATTGGCGTTCACTCAAATGAGCCGTGCTTTATCATCTGTTTTCCCCTAAATGGGACCATCATTTTCAAAACTCACACCATGTCCTATTCAATAAAAGATGACACATGTAAATGAGACCCCATTAACGCCTCAATCCTACAAGTCTGTCAAATTATGAGATGATTGGCATTTGGATTGAAATGATGTCACTGAAAGTTGGTCTCATATATCCATATCGTGTCCTCTGTTCCACCGGCCTGCCCTAATGTTCTCCTTCACAACATCCAGAAAAAAAGGAAATAAGAAAGAACGTATGTCCTAATTAATGTTACTGCTGTCAAAGTTCCGTTATGTGAGAATTAGTGAGATTGCAGATTGTAACAAATGGAGGATTATTCCATTCCCCCCCCAACCTTTGCCAAAGACATTAGCAAATTATGGCGGCCTTCACATACCAGAAAGCATGCCATTTTTTAGAAAAAAAATTAACAAGACTCTTTAACAAGAGTCAAAAACAAAAAGCACAAAAAAGGCTAAACAAGCTAAAGCAGAAGGGGGATGAAGTAAAGTAAAAACTCAAAAAATACCTCAAAACACAGGGAGCAGAGACGCATGAAAACCACAGCAACAAACTGGATGAACTGAAACAAATGATCCAACGAAGACGTTGGGGAGCACAGAGGCTAAAAACTCTGGGGAGGCAGGGATAATAAGACACAGGTGAAACACATTTGGGGGAAAGAGCCAGATAATCAAGAGGGAAGACATGACAGGAAGTAAAACTTAACAAGGTACACACAAGGAAATACTACAAAATAAAACAGGGAGAGAATTCAAATAAAAACCCACTGCCTGCAGTAATTATGACATAACATAAATGTCCACTTCAAAATGCAAAACACACACTGTGGTTTAGGTGGTTTGTCTAAACAAGCTCCACTTGGGCTCCATAAAGCAAAACCCCTTCCTAAAGTACAACTAAAAGGCTGTTTCTAACCTCACAAAAAAAAGAACTATGAATTATACTCTTGGTACAAATGATATTGCAATGTGTAGTGAGAGTAGTGGACAAGTGGAAGAAGACCTGGTAGAAGTGGACTGGAGCGAAGAGGAATGAAGGTTAGTAAGAGAAAGACAGGATACTTGAGTGTGTGTGTGTGACAGTGAGACAGGTGGTAAGGTGCAGATGCAAGGAGTAGAGGTAGATATAGTGGATGAGTTTAAATACCTGGGGTCAACAATCCAAAGCAATAGACGGTGCACAAAAGGGGTGAAAGACCAGTGTCGGGTGATTTGTGACAGAAGGATCGGATTCTGGACACAGTGGCACTGTCTAAAAGACAAGAGCTGAAAGGTGAAAGAAGACGATTCAATTTTACAAACATTCATCCTTCCATCAACCACTTATCTGAGATCGGGTTGCATGGGTAGCAGCTCTAACAGGGGCCTCCAGACGTCCAGCTTTGACTGGGGGATCCCTGGGCGTTCCCAGGCCAGTCAGGAATATAATCCTTCCACTTAGTCCTTGGTCTGATCCTCTGTCTCCTCTCAGTTAGACATACCAGGAACACCTCCCTAGGGAGGTGCCCCGGTGCCCGAACCACCTCAACTGGCTCCTTTCACTTCTACACTCAACGTCCTAAAAGGTCAAAAGCGGTTACCTGTAACCTCTTCTTGGTGACCTCATTAACAATTTGCTACTTTGGGATTTGAAAAACTCACAAAAAGACCCGGTAGTTAAAAGTGACGCCAATGGGGTCATGACCTCAGTGACCAAATGTTATGAATCAAGTGGGAGCATATACTGGATATGTGATGGTAATTAAAAGAGCTGCCATGCTGGTTTTGTTAGTCTAGCAGACAGACGTGGAAACCACCAACAAATCTGACGGATTTCACCGTGCAGAGTGACTAGTGAAAAAGCCCACATCTAACAAATGACAAATAATCTTCTCCCGGCTTCTTCTTGTGCCATCCTTTGTTATCAACAAAATCTTTTTCTAAGCAAAGTAAAAATAAATCCACATCCTTTTATCTGTCATTCCTATCACATAGTAAATCCACTGAAAATTAGGTCAGACATTAGTACAATTAGTCCTGAAAGAAAGATTGAGATAAATGTTACAGTTCACTCTTCACCAGCAGCATTCAGGGTTTTTTTTTTTATTCTTATCAGTTCACTGCATCGACTATTAACTCATAAAATCTGAAGCAGACAATTGAAGGATGTCAGAGCCGGGAGCCATAAAGTCCCTGCTATCACATTTACAGTGGCATGAGTGCAATCCTGAAAAAAAGGAAAACGCTGACGGTTGGATAACAGCATGTGATGTATGCTTTAATTGTTTTTTGTTTATCTCTGTGTGTCATCTTCCAGCTAAGTAAGCATAAAAAAACCCTTTCTTTGTTGAGTCAGGCATAGAAATCACCCTGTCAAAGTCTGTTTACCCCTGAAGCATCCTGAAGTTTAGAACCTTTACCCTTCCAGATCCATGGTTTCCTTTGTTTGCTGCTTCTTCTTTATTTAACACCAAAAATAGAGCTCTTTTAGCCACAGAAAGAAGAAAGAAACAAGTCTGTGATCACGAGCTGCAGAAAAAATTCGACCAATGGATGATTCAATTTGGAATAATGTCATGTTCTATTGCTCACTCACTCCTGCTGAAATGAGTGGTTTGTGATGAAGCCACACGGCAGCTGCAGCTCTGGTGGGAGAACAAACAGGGTTTCACGTTACACAGTGCAGCACATGTGACTGGCACACACTCAGCCAAATGTGCACCTGATGGTTTTACCTTTTTACCTGGGAGTAGACACACTCATAAACAATAATCCACGAACAGACAACGAATATTTATGTGGTTCTCTTTGGCAGCCGCTCGTTTCTGCTGCAGTAATCTGTTTTTAACATCAGCCTCGACTTTCACATGCTCATAATTAAATTTGACGGACTTTGACGGAGGGAAACAATGCAGTCTTTACAAAGTTACAAAGTAAGTACAAAGTTAAATGGAGGACAAAAACCCGGTAAAAAACTTTATTCTTGGTACGTCAGTACATAACAGATATGCTTTTTTCTAGGGCTCCATTTATGATAAATGCTTATAAATAGAAACTTTTTCAGAAGGTGTTCAGTGCAACTGGTACAAAATATTCTTTAACACAGAGAGCGGGGTTTGCAAGAAATGTGAGGACGAGTTCCTTTAGGTTGTGTGCACGCTTTAGCATTTTGTGAAACCGATTACGTTTGATCGCGACAATGCAATGTGAGGCAGAACTGGACAAACAAGTGCCGAGAAAACATTTGGGAGATAGCAGCAAAAATATAGATATAAAATATAGAAGAAAAACAGATGTTGCCTTTGTTTCACTTCCTGTCAGACTGCTGTGGCAAAGCCTATCCGGTTATTGCGTCGATCGAACTCTGTGTAGTAGCGGGCAATGAAGTTGGCCCCCAGGATCCAGATGGGGCCTACAGGGGGCGGCACGTCCAGGCCTCTGAACGTGACGATGCAGACATCCCCTTCTATCTGTGATTGCTGTGAAAAAAGCCATATTTATTCTGATAAGTTCAATGTTTAGAGTACATCACATCTTGTGCACAACTTCTACTCAGTCTGTCTGGCGTGGGTGAATGGAAGCCTGGTGCGTGAGACAGGAGAACACTGCTTCTATCTTCTTTGTCTGGAAGGTCAAAACTCTTCCTCCTCCACAGGGAAACTAGCACAATTCGAAGAGCATTGTCATCCCAACAGGCACAAGGCCGCTGACTTGCCCCTAAGGACAGTGACAAGTTTGTGGTTTCGTGGCTCTCCAGGGTAGCAATGCTAGTTTACCTCTCGAGGATGAGAAGTTTGGGCTTTGCAGACCTGGAGGATGGATGCCTGTTAAATGGCATACAATCTCTAACTGTGTTGCATCTCTGTGGTTCTTTCCATTCCTCACTACTCCACCAGACACCTGTCACACGCTGCTCATCACAGAGTGACAGGGCAGATTAACATTAACCTGCCAATGCTCCATGGTGTAGAAATTGTGAGGGATTGGTCCTTTTGTCTGCAGTGTTTCTGATCACATGACTTTTGTTTACAATGTAAATTAAATGTGAAACATACCAGGTGGAGAATTAAACAGTATATCAAATTTACATCAAGTGTGGACCAATGAAGTGAACAATTAGGTGTGAACATACACTGAAAAAAAACCCAAATATAACATCGTTATTACCAATGCCCAAAGCCCTCAAGGTCCAGAAAGTTGTTTTGTAAATGTAAAGATATATAGGCATACATATACTATGTATATATATATATATATATATATATATATATATATATATATATATATATATATATATATATATATATATACATACAACTTATATATGTATATGGACACACATTTGAATGGGTTTGTAGTTCGAGAACTGCTGAATGACTTAACCATTTATCCAAGTACTCTAATGTACTAAATTTTACCATGTGTATGTTTTCTAACATTCATCAGGTCTAATGCGCCTCATAACTGAAAACATGTGTGTGGGGTGCAGGGCATTGAAGGCTCCTATGTTTAACTCTAACTGCATCAGTCAAATAAATGTGCAATACAAAAGTATGTGTAGATTAGGAGTATACATTAAAGTAGGTACAAAGTAGTCACTGGAGTGATTTATATTGCACGTGTGTGTCTTCATATTGAAATGATTTGTATCCTTACCCATAAGATGTAATCCTCCTGTGTGAGTGAGTATTCCTGACCACCCAGGTGAAAGGTCACACTGGGCAAAGACTTCACAGTGTCACAGTTGACTTTGTACTGTTGAACACACAGTAAGTAATCAGTGGTGACGGGCACTTGTATTATTTATTTCTTTAAGTCAGATGTTTCTTGAGGCAGCCGTGATGTTTCATGTGTAATAACTTACTCCGCTTTCATCCTGCTGTGCACCGATGGTTTTCATCAGCACAGACACAGAGGAGGCCGGGCCGGTGATGTAGGAGGAGCCTGTGTCAATTACAGCTGTGCAGGCTTCTGCACAAAACATCATCTGTGGTCCGACAGAAACACTGACCGAATGAGAGGTGAGGAGAAAAAACAAGAACAATAAAAAATAAGTTTCAACAATAAGGAAAAAGTTGAACCTTCCTGTTTACATAAACAAGATTGCACTAGATGTAGACTTTCTACCTTCCAACATGGATGCTGGCTTTAAGAGATGGGCTGAAAAATGACTTAAAATAATAGATAAACTTTTCGAGGGAGGCGTTCTGAAATCTTTTGACCAACTCCAAAGGAAATTTGATCTTCACGTACATGATTTCTACAAATTAAAGGAAGACATGGGGGATAAAAAACAAATTTATTTATTGAGAGTCCTCCTTCTGATAGCCAAGAAGATGATTACAGTCTCCTGGCTAAAGCCACAGCGACCAACATTAAACCAATGGAGAGAAAGGGTTGTAAGTGTCTACTATATGGAGAGCATCACTGCAAGACTTCAGCTAAAATGTGACATTTTTACATCAAAGTGGTCTCCAATTATCCTATAGCTTTCGAACAGGGGAGATAAAACATGACTGTCGGGGGGCTGGCATTTTAGGGTTAGTATACCTGTATGATACAATTGTCTACTATTGATTTCCACCTATACTGTATGTGGCTTCTTTGTTTCTTTGCAGGGTGGGGGGGTGGTAGAAGAATAGGAGTGAGGGCCTGCAATGCATCTGTGACTGTGATTGTACTTTGTGAACAATAATAAAAAAAGTTATAAATAATATAAAAACAAATGTTTCTTGACTCTTACACATACATTGACACACACGGTAAATGGCGTGAAGCAAAGATCTTACCCTTTCATGGTCACTTCCCATTTGCCCATCTCTCGAGTGTTCATATAGTTAAAGTTTCCAGTGTAGTAGTTCGGGTCTGTGCCACCAAGCACAAGTTCTCCACCAGGAGAGTGTTTTGGATCTCTGAAAACATGAAATACATCACCCATCAAGTCCATGATGAGAGAGAGAGAGATACATTTAATTATTCCTCACTAATGGCACTAAAGCTTTAGATAAGACAGTATTAGATTTCACCCTAAATTAATCTCGCAAAAAACATTTTATGACCATTGTTTTATGAATTAAAAAATGTTGTCATCTGCATAGAGGTTGATTTCATCCTCGGGGGTGGAGTGGCTCAGTGGTTAAGACCGGTACCATGCGTGCGAAAGACATCATGGTCGCAAGTTCGACTCCACCCCTGGCTGATTTTACTCAATTTCATTGTAAGGTCGTTTTGGATAAAAGCATCTGCTAAATGGCATGTAATGTAATCCTTAGAATAGAATCCTTTAATGTCACGGTCACAAGACAACAAACTTAGTTGAGTTGTGGATCAGAGGCACGGAATAAATTCTCAATTAAATGTGTGTAATAAACCACCAGAAACTTGCAGTTAAGTAACTCGTAATCTATTTATCTTGCATAACATTGATTTAGTCATTTAGGAATTGTAGCATGCCACGAAAAGGAAAAAATGAAAGGGACAGAATGAAAGGGAGCGACAGCAAGCATATCACTGAAGGATAATGAAAAAATGATAGTCATGATCTGGGGAAAAATTCCTGGGCTTTACAAGCTTAGATTTAAAACTTTAATTGTATATCTAATTTCATAGTTCTTTTATATAATAATTTTATCTGAATATTAGTCGGCACGTCAGCGTCGCTGGAGAGCTGCTTCATATTTCTGTGTGTGTGTAGATGTCTGTGATTCCATTTATACAAGCTTCCTCATATAACCTCAAGTACAATTCCATGGTTAGTGTCTTCTTTGTTGTCTCTTTCGACCAAAACAAGAGCATTCTAGCAACTGGGCGGGGAGGTGTTGTGCTACATGGAGCACACGGTCCTTGCAGACCATCATGTAAATCTAGCAGATGTAAATATGATCTGGCACTTAGATATCTATTAACCTTAATTATTATTTAAATAAGCTTGCAAATTTAAAATAACTGTTTGGTTATTTAAATAAACCAATGTGTAAGTAAAACATTATATTGTTAATTAATAGTTATGAGGAGCCACACCAACTTTTAGTTGTAATTGTGAATTTCTATTTGAGACCCAGGTAAAGAAAGTGTCTATTATTCTTTTCAAGCCTACATTTAAAATTAGAATTAGTTGAATGCACCTGCTGTAGTAGACAGAGAACACCTCTTCCTTGAGGACATGCTGGGACATGATGCCATCAAACACCGGGGGGATGCCGTCGATGGCCGAGTTGGGGTAACCCATCCCCAGGACTCCGTCAAACTTGGCAAAGATGAATGGCATGGCGGAGAGAGAGGTGGCTTCAGCAAATACCTGCACCACAGGAATACCGCCAACCTGCGGGAATACAGCAAGCATGTAAGAGGACTTTTTTTATATGCAAAAACAAAAAGAAGAAACTGAAATTTTGATCTGACGCTCACCACGACCACGTCCTCGCTCAGGAATCCCCGGACATTTCCAGAGGCGTACTGGATGGAAAATCCCGTCCCGTTCTCCACATGAGTCCAGGATACGGAGGCATCGTACCTGTTGTGAGTAACTAACAGTTCACAATTGATTTGAGTCATGTACGTGGGATCTTTGTCAAACAATGTTCCTTTAACATGAGCTGAGGAACAGATTGTGAACCCAGCACTGGAGCTTCTTGACATTTTCAAAGGTACAGTAGGCAGGACTTTTGTGGGCGTTGTTGATTCATAATCCCAAAGTAACCTTTAAACATAATGTAAATCAAGTGTCTTGACACTTGTGTTTAAAGCCTTAGGGCCCGGGCACACTTTCCACATCCACGTGTCTACAGAGGTCAACTAGGGTCCACACATCAGTTTCATCATCTACCCATTTCCGCAGTTGTCAGCAAACTTCCACTGAGTCTGTATGCTTCCTGTAGCACAAACCAGTCGGTTGTGAACTCCTTTGGTCCAAAGAAATAAAAAGAAAAAGGAAAGAAAAAGGAATTTGCTTGATTTTATGTGAGGAAGTCTGCTGGTATCTAAACTACTGTGAAACGATTACAAACCCATACACTTTGTCCACATAGGTCTTTCAGAGAGAGAGAGAGAGAGAGAGAGAGAGAGAGAGAGAGAGAGAGATAATATGGCTGTTCCACTACAACTACTCTTTCTGCAGGTGCCTTCACACCACTACTCCAGCACTTACAGCAACTTCAACATAAATTGAGCAGTAAAAACAAAATAGTGAGGTTTCATTGCGTCATGGGTGAAAAATGTGGTTCTGTCTGGATTCGTCTGTTGGGAGAAGATCAGGATTGAGGGCTTTGTTTCCATCATTTTTCTGGAGATCCTTCAGCGTAACAGCTGTAGTGTGTCACTTTTAACTGATTAAAAAAAGGCCATAACATTTATGTCAATGCCACATTAGGTTACACAGTGCTGACTAAGCCTATCAGCTCCACGTGGCCCCATGGGTTTCTCAGTGAAGCAGTGTTTAGATCTCCTGTCGCCTGCCATCATTTGCGTGGACGCGATGCATTTGACTACACGACCCGCGGCACTAAACAACACAGGAAAGATTCAGAAGAGAAGTCTACAACTAAAACTAAATATGGATGTTCAGGAGTGGTTCACGGTCACCTAGACAGACTTACGTGATGTATGTCATGTGCTTATTCAGTTATGAAACAACATTATGAAACAAGTCTTCTTTTTTTTGGCCAGCCTCTGTTTGGCTTTTAAGGTCTCCTGTGGGAAACATGAGATTGTACAGTGGTCTGAGAGGACATTCAGCTAAAACAACCACAGTCTGTGTGTCCTGACAACGATACTATGAGAGCGGTGAAAGTGAACAGGGAGAGTAAAGTGTAAGAATGGAGCGGATATAAATTCACACTTACAGCAGGCAGTGGAGAAGGGTGAGCAGCTATGTGAGGGCACCCACAGGTTGGCCGAGCCTGTGTCAAACACTACATTGAACAGCTGGGCGGGAGAACCAATACTGATTTCACCAAAGTACTGAGTCTATTGAGAAATGAACAGGAAAAGAACATAACTGTTGTAAATCAGTGAATTCTCAAGTCTTCCTTTTCTCATTTATGAAGATTTTTCCCAGTGTCAAAAATTGACAAAAGGCAACACACAGGATTTGACACATGACACTGACAGCGTGACTCTTGATGAATATTTATGAGGTGCTAATCCAACGGGAACCAGATCTGCTGCCTTGCTCTCAAACACATTCTGAGTCTTATCCAAGACAAACTTCTAACTTCAAGAATAAAGTCTGTTTTTGTCCTCAAGAGTGAAAACCACAAATCCAGCTGTTTTTGACTGTCATTTGAAATTCATTTGAGTCCCGTCTAGAATTAAGAGACATCATTTTGAGATATTGGCTCCTTAAAGGCGACAAGTATTTCTAAAAACAAAGTGTCTCACATCCAAGTAATTGGTTAGAGGTGTGGGAACAGTGCCGTTGTTGTTGTCTCTTGGACTCTTCTGGTTTAGCTCACTCAACACCTGCTCTACAGAAACACCCAACTCCTGCAGGGTCTCTCTGATGGACGGCATCTTCTTCAGGCTGATTCTGGACAAAGATGAGCAGCGAAAGACAGTGAAGTGGCAAACACATTGAACAGAAAAGGAAAAAATCAGCATGTGATGATTGGGGATATGTGTCTGGTATGTACAGTATGCCTGGTCATCATCTCAATCAAACAACAAGCCTTTAATTAACCACACATTGCTTTTTATTCTTTCAGTGCCAGGCCAGAAAAATTAACAAAGAACACATGGTTATAGCCAACACTGGAAACAATAGCTGTTTTCAAAGAACCAATAAAACACTTGTGTTCCAGTCTTTACTTTTGTATTGTTGTTTTTTTTACTGCTTTGCTGCATGTTTTTCTCATGTGTTAAAACAATTTGAAATGCTAACTGCTTAATTTGAAACGAAAAACCACAACTTAATATCAAGTAATCAACATTTTACTGGGAACAAAAAGCTGCAAACCCAATTAAATGATAATCTCCCAATCCTAATTATTACAAAATGACAAAAATGAATTGTCTACCTCTAATTTGAATAAACGGTTGTGAATAGGATGGATTGTCTTACCGTCTCAGACTGTGGCCCATGGTCTCTGCCAATGAAAGAGCAAGTAAACACATCCAGTAGTTGGTGAGAACTGCCATGGCGACTTCTCTGATGACTGAGGCTCCAAAATCACCAAAAAAAATCACAGGTAATTGCTGGGTTTTTCCTGATTGTTTGAATATTCCACGTTTATTGGATCAGTTTTTTTAGCAAAAGCTGCCACTTTCTCTCTCTCTCTGTGCTCTCTGGTCCCTCAAGTCCTTTTTATACCTCTTCACCATGCTCTCACCCATGGGCCATTGACACTGGCTGGGAGCTTTTCCTTGAGGTGATCACTTGAAAACAAACCTTGGTCAACCGGCCACCCCACCCCTCCACCCTTCTGCCTCGTTCACATAACCTCCCCTGTGATAAACGGGACCCAGTGACAGGTCTGAACTCTGACCCCCTTTTGAGAACACTGAAGACAGAAAGCAGGGGTGCAGAGCTCCTGAGATTGCTGACGTCAGCGGCCTGAACGCCTTGTCTGCGGGGCTGTGAGAAAGTTTTGGAGGGACAGAAAGATGCTGTGAGCTGTCAGGGCAGATTTGTTGGAAGGTTTTTCAAGGTTTCCATACTGTGTCTGCTTTTAAAACTTAACTTAATATAAACAGACAGTGACAGCCAAACCGTTGTCAAAATGAGTTCAAAGTGATTCTCTCCATGTTTCTTAGTGCAGCGGCGTTCAGCTGGCACTTCAGCTTTAAGCTGAATTGCTGATTGTTGTTTTCGGCTCCCGCTGATAACACTCAGCTTATCTTCTCCCTCTGTTTCCCACAGACATGAATCTGTGTAAATCAGACACGTTTCACAAGTTTCTGTTATTCTCCTGTATTGTTTTTTTATTCTTCAAATTTCACTCTCGCTTCACGCTGCTCGCGCAACACTTGCACATTTATTTTCGTTGTCACAAAACCGTGTTAAGGGGAAAGAAAAACACGCCGCTGTAAGTTCAGTACGGGTGAGTATTGGTGATCTTTGGCAGCAGACACGGTCCGCAACGCCGGAGACGGGCTGTTTGTTGTATTTACGCTACCTCTCGCACTCAATTGCAGCAGTTGACAAGCACATGACGCCACAAACACAGCATCTGTTCCTGTCAGGATGGGATCGTATTTGTTAGTGCGAGTACTGTACTGACCACCCAGTCGAGCCGGGGAAATGTGTGGGGGTCTACGTCAGGCTCAACCTCAGACAGCCCTGGAAAGTTCAGAGGTCGGCCAGTGAGATACTCCCTGTGAGCAGAGCTTCAAGACAATGATAACACAGGTCCACACAGCTTATAAAAACAGCGGTGGCTTACAACAACAACAATGGACAAACGGGTCATTCGTGGTCTTCAGAGTTTGGAGGCAGAGGCCATTGACTTCTCGTGTGACCACAAAGATAATAAAACAGCGCAATTATTCAATTAAATTTAAAGTTGTAGTTCTGAATGAGTTTACACAATCCTTTGATTCTCTGTCAGTATGACATTAGAAGAAAATGTAATTATCGCGCAAGTCTGACTTGAACCCCATTTTTGAAGTAGTTTATTTTTTATTTCGGTCACAGGCATACGGAAATACATACACATACATTTGTGTTGACACAGATTAAACACACTTTTTTGTAAATAAATTAAATAGCAGCATTATGCACATAAAGAAATAGACTGAAAAGGTGCTTATTTTGACAACCCTAAGTACTTTTGTTAACCCGTCAGCGAGTGACTTACAAAACAAAACCTTTATAAACGTAGTACTTAAGTACTAAGTACTTAACTTTAATTCCTCTGTCCAGCTGTTTCACAGAATCACAGCGTTGACTGATATACAGCTTTTTCTTTATTATTCTTTTTGGCAGGAGGTTATTTTTATTTTAAACATAAAGTTGTAAAAATTTTAATGTCTGTAGGTTCAGGAATAATGCATTCATATGCATCTCATAAGTAGATTAGATGGTCATCGTAAAGCCCTTTATTTGCAAAATGAAATTTGGTTTTGTGTTATTTTTATAGGTACAACATGAAATTGGGAGCCATTGGGAGTGAATTAGTAACAATATTGCAAGAACAGCAAAAACATTGCATTCTTTGACTCATGAGGAGATAGTAGTTATTTTCCATCACCTTAGAGAATACATATTTTGAAGTTAATAGCTGGTAGAAAGCAGAGGTGTAGGACATGAGTCACATGACTTGACTCGAGTCTGACTTAAGTCGCAAATTTGAGGACTTGAGACTTGCTTGACAAACGCTGATAAATGACTCGACTTAACGTCACGATTTGTTTTGGAAAAGCAGACAAAAATTGTGTGTCTGCTTTTGTGGCCTTGTGCACAAACCTGGCAACCAAGCGACACGACCATGATGCCGTCCTTACATTGTATGAGTAATATAGTATTTCTTTTTTTAACATATTTAAATGTGGGATATCTTGGAAATCATCTTCATCTTCTATATTCATATAACTTGACTTGAGTCTTGATTTGTGACTTGAAGGTTAAGACTTGAGACCTAAGACACAGAAATGGACTGGATATGGCCACCAGCTAAAGTTATTTTGGTCTGTAATGCAATAGGTCTATGAGAAAAGGCTTGAAAAAAAACTGAGGTCAATATACTCGGCCCTAAACACCTCAGAGAAAAACTTTCTGATCACATTGTCACTTTAGATGACGTCACCTTGGCTTCCAGTTCCACTGTGAGGAACCTTGGAGTTACTTTTGACCAGGAAAGGTCATTTGATTCACACATAAAACTTATTTCCAGAACAGCCTTCTTCCACCTGCAGAACATTATGAAAATTAGAAACATTCTATCTTTACAGGATGCTGAAAAACTAGTTCATGCTTTTGCTACATCTAGATTAGATTACTGTAACTCCTTATTATCAGGATGTTCCAACAAGTCTGTTAGAACCCTTCAGTTAATTCAAAATGCTGCAGCACGAGTTCTGACAGGAACTAGAAAGAGAGACCACATAACTCCAGTGTTAGCTTCTCTACACTGGCTCCCCGTACAGTTTAGAATTAAATTTAAAATCCTCCTCCTCGCGTACAAAGCACTTAATGGTTAGGCCCCTTCATACCTGAAAGACCTAGTCTTACCCTATCACTCTAACAGACCACTTAGGTTTACTTGTGGTTCCCAGAGTCTGTAAGAGTAGAATGGGAGGCAGAGCCTTCAGTTACCAGGCTCCTCTCCTGTGGAACCAGCTTCCAATGACAGTTCGGGAGGCGGATCCTCTCTCTGTATTTAAAGTTAGACTTAAAACTTTACTTTTTGATAAAGCTTATAGTTAGAGCTGGTTCAGGGAAACCTGGACCATCTCTTAGTAATGCTGCTATAAACCTAGACTGCTGGGGGATTTTCCTGTGGTACACGCACACTCACTCTCTCACACTCAGGATATGATTATGACTTTTGACATATATGTCATTAACCTTGTCTCTTTCTCTCCCTAGTTTGTGTCTTTCCTTCCCTCTCTCTGTATTCTCATCTTGCAGGTTGCGGGATCAAGATCCAGTTTTCAAGGCTACCCATATCATCACCATTATTATTCTGCTATAATTAAAAGTCGATATCATTAACTGTATAAACTTGTAACTTGATACAGTTGTTGTGTATCTGCTCCTGGTCTCTCTCTCTTCTGTCTCTACCTCATCTCCCTCTTGTCCTTTCTCTCCCCCCTTTCTGTCCCCCACCTCTCCTCTGTCCCCCATTTTTCCTTTCACCCCAACCGGTCGAGGCAGATGACCGCACATCTCTGAGCCTGGTTCTGTCAGAGATTTCTTCCTGTTAAGAGGGAGTTTTTTCTCTCCACTGATGCCTAGTGTTTGCTCATTGTGTGAACTGTTGGGGTTCGCTGCTCTCCTTGATGTTGTCTATGTACAGTGCCTTGAGATAATGTATGTTATGATTTGGCGCTATACAAATAAAATAAAATTGAATTGAATTGTTGATACAAATAAAAAGCATAGGCAGACACACTTTGGTCACACACAGTATTAGTGTTTATACTGAGACGAGGTTAGTTCAGTTGAATACCATTCACACAAATAGTGTTAACTGTGCCTGTTTCTCAGTAGATGTTTTGTTCAAAAGCTACAAAGCGCTATTATAATGAGGAGGCTGCAATGATAAGATAAAAGGTTTCAGAAGTGGGTTATACTGCAAAAACGACCTAAATAATGTTGAGCAGTTTAACACTGGACACAGTATGGAGATCCCAGAAGTGTTTTGTTAATTACTCAAGAGTTCCTCCGGTCGGCGACAGATATATATTTCTATGTGACCTTCTTGGGTCATGCTGTTCATCACAATGGCCTGGAAAAGCTGCTCATTCAGGGCAAGGCCCCAAACAAGAGAAGAAGGGGCAGGCTACATTAAAGCTGTACACAACAGAACATTACTGTCATCTTATGAATTAAAGTGTGACGAGTCCTCATCAAGGCCACAGCAGCCCTGCTACGGGTCAACTGACTCACATGGCGTATTTCCACCGGTTCTACTCGCCTCGCCACAACTAAGTAGCGTTTCCACTACCATAGTACCTGATACCAGGTACTATTTTTAGTACCTGTTCCAGCGAGGTTCCAAACCGAACAGCGCCAAACTGTAGATCAGTTAAAACTACTTCCAAAAACAATCCTGAAAAGGCGGGTTAATTTCCAACAACTACCAGGGGAATCTCTATATTTAACAGAGTCTGGTGTATTTAGGGACAGAACCGCCGATCACGAGTGGCATCACAGACCCTGTAGTCTGTGGAGTAAGAGTCTGTGCTCTGGAGACATCCGATACACAAATCAAGCCGAACAGTGTTGAACTGTAGATAAGTTAAAACTACTTAATCCTGAACAATCACGCAGCCATGCAATGATGACTCTGCCCATGTTGAGTAGATACCACAGTATGGATCTACTCAAGAAGCCATTTCTTTAGATGTCCTACTAAATGACACCAACACGCCATAGTATAGTATGTCATCTAAATTCACTCAAAAACGTCATAGTATAGTATGTCGTCAAAAATCGGTCAAAAATGTCATAGTATAGTATGTTGTCCAAAACCGGTCAAAAATGTCATAGTATAGTATGTCGTCGAAAATCGGTCAAAAATGTCATAGTATAGTATGTCGTCGAAAATCGGTCAAAAATGTCATAGTATAGTATGTTGTTCAAAATCAATCAAAAACGTCATAGTATAGTATGTTGTCCAAAACCGGTCAAAAAAGTCATAGTACAGTATGTCGTCGAAAATTGGTCAAAAATGTCAAAGTATAGTATATCGTCTCACCTCGGCACCTAAACCGTGCCGAGGCGAGTAGAGCCGGTGGGTGGGTGGATGGATGGATGGATGGATGGATAGATGGATAGATAGTGATTTCCACTATACAATTCTAGCATGGCTCGGCTCAACTCTACACTGTTTTGGGTTGTTTTCCATTACTAGTTCCTCATCAACATGGACGGGGTCGTCTGGCTGCACGAACCTGCTGTGACGTTGTTTTAAACAACACAATCACAGTAACTAGTGACAGACAAAGCAGTTGCTTTTGATGTAACTGAATCATTAGAATCAGTTAATTAAAAATATTTGTTCACCAAATTATTCTGTACTTCGGACTGGAGCACAGACTCTGTATGACACAGTCACTGAACTGAAATACGGCTAAAAGATCATGATCGTCAGCAGTGTGGTTTTAAGTCTTTTCAACTGATCTGCAGTTCAGCATTGTTTGGTTTGTTAGGTTAGATACTAAAAATATACCAAGTACCAGGTACCAGGTACTATCACTGATGGAAAAGCAAAAACAAAACCACGAGTAGAGTCGAGACGTGGGGTGCCGAGCCATGCTGGAACTGTATATTGGAAAAGCGGCCATAAGTGAGTATGATGACAGACAACAACAAGTCAACTAATAAAATGGAGCATTTATCAACTCGAAGACATCATCAAACTAATTCCCCTCAGGAGTAAACAGAGAGTGGGAACTGAACTCAGCCTTTATCAAGTGGTCAGAAGAAATGATAAACTGTGTGTGCTACACGTGTTACTGTACCTGGTATAACCTCTTCATGTCAGTGCAGCAAACCTGCTCGAGAGAGGATTGTTGTTTGCAGCCAAACGACGAATATAAATCAAAATTACTTTTCTTTTGTCTTAGCTTTTCCTGTCTCATCTGTCATCAACTCTTGAGGAAACGTGGACGTTGTGCAGTAAACGCAGCTGTTGTGTGTGTGATCTGCTCGATGGTGAGTTCCCAGCTGTTGGACATCAGTGTCTGCCACTCCTTTCACCTCAAAAAAAACCTTTGATGGACTGTTCATAAACTACATACAGCACAAAGCTTGTATCATACGTTTCAATGACAAATACATTTGTAGCATTAACCAAGCTGATTTTTTGGGGACTATCTCACAGACATCTGGCCAGTGACTTTTCCCAGTTAAATGCATAGAAGTCTCTTTCCCACAC
>NC_058031.1:2816763-2836130 GCF_019176455.1 Solea senegalensis
ACTTATTTTTTACTAAGATGTTACCTATCTCTGTGTCACACACACACACAGGTATGGTTAAACATGTGTACATTTATGCATTAAAAGCATATATTTATACATTAAATGTATGTATAATACATTAACATGGCTAGAGAGAGAGAGAGAGAGATGGATGTGACGAGGCTGTGTTTATTTGAAGTCAACAGCTCCCTCTACTGGTCAAAGTGCTCACTACATCCAAATACACCAGCGGTAGTAAGTGTGAGTCACAGACAGTGGAGTATGACCTGTGGAACTTTGGTCATTTGGCTAAATACATCAGCACATACAGTTGCAAGAAAATATATGTGAACGAAAAGAAAATATATGTGAACTGCCTAGGATGTACGCATGCTTGGGCAAAAATACATGTAAAAAACAATGTAATTTAAAATAAAATACCCAACTAATAAATGTATGAAAATACAGTTCAAAATACAGCAACCAAAATACTGTGTTTTTGTATTTTCTAATACTAAAAAATACCTTTTGGAGAAATATGGGGGTCACAGTAGAAGGGAATTGGGCTTGTAACTGGACGGTTGCCAGTCCAAATTCCCTCCAGGTGAAGGGCTGGGGAACCCAAACCCCATTTGTCATCGTTAGTTGGTTAATTGGACACTGTTAAATGACCCAGGTTCTACAACAACAGAACACCAACCACCTTACAGTGCAACCCTTCATTTTGTGTTCCAATATTTTAAAAATACCAAAAAAACATGACATGAAAGTATCTTGATACAAAATATGATAGTTAATTTCATCATCTCAGTAAAACACAGATAACAAAATAATATCTATTTTCTATTTGAAATACGCATTTTAACGTTGTGTGTACACACTGTATGAAAGAGTCTGGTTTTAAAACGTCAGTTCTGCGGCACTCATCTCTGCAGACCACCATGAGGCCCGTGACACTTTAACCCTGAACTGTCGCTTGATACAGTGATGAAGATTATTCATGCAATGAAATGGATGAGGATGATGCTGAGAATTAACCTCAGAGGACGTGAGATGATTTGATTGCCGAGGATGAGCATACTGAGCAGGTTTTACATCCCACAGTCCTCCTTATACATTTGGCTCTGTGGCTGCAGATTATGATGTCACGGTGGAGTGGGAATAGAGTCAGGGATCACAGTCGGGATTAAGTGCATGTAGGTGGTGGTGGTGGTCAGTGACTGCTCAGCAGCAGTGGAGATGCCGTCATGCTGCTTTTCCCTGGAGGAGGAAGGAATATGTGGATTTTTTTTTTTCTATCTGGTGAATGAAGAATGAGACAAATATAAGAGGTTTGTTTTGATTTATTTTCTTAAAATGTGTACGAGTGAGATAAATGTTGCTTCATGTTCATTGTCTGTGTTTTCCAGGTTGCCCACGACAACCGCCGAGCAAGATGAAGGTGAAATGGACCATGCTTGGCATGGTTGTCTTCTTCCTGCTCTCTGTGGTCATGACCTGCTGTTTCATATGGCAGTACAGGATGCCAAAGCTGAAGACAGGTAAAGTTTACTCAGCTATCACACAGAGTGTGTGAGCCTTTCTTAGCCACTTTGGTGTTAACCGCTCATTTGTAGAAGCCGCGGCAGGATTACACAAAACTGGAAATAGTAGCGTTGGGATTAGCAGAGTTTAAATCCTGTTGACAGACAAGAGGCTTCCTCCTGAGCAGCAACAGTCACAGCCTTCATCTGTTCCTGCTTTGTGGGACACAGAGTGTCCATAGAGTGTCCTGTACGACTGTCAACACGTGCTGTACCTGAAATAATAAGTCACATAATAAATAACTCCGTTTTATGACTTTGTGCAGCTGGAACATTAAAGCAGGGCGACGTATTTACAGCCGTTATTGTTTTATGGTTAGTGTTGTATCTTTATTTTTAACTTTATTAATTACTACTGAAAGAAAGATAAAACATTTGTGCTATACAAACGTTGTATTTTGTGGCTCAGTGGCATGGGCTTAATAATATTTATCAGATGGTAAATTATTTTTATATTGCACTTTTCTAGTCTTGAGGAATACTCTTCACTACAGTTTTGCTGGGGATCAAACCCCTGACCTTCAGGTGACCCGCTCTACCGCTCAACGACAGATCAGATCAGTGTGTGTCAAACCTTTCATAGAGGTATGCACTTTCTAAAGATGACAGACTATCTGACCAAAATAGAAAACAACATTTCTGACTCTATTTCACCATTTTGCTTTATTTTGAAAAGTCGAACCAAGCATTTTTATTATTTAATAAGTAATAAGGGTTATTTAATAAATTTCCAGTAAAAGGCTAGAAAACATTCAGCAAATGTATTTCCACCTGCTACTTGATTTGTAATTTACTTTCAAATCTGATTGTAGGATTGACGACAAATACAATCCTGAAACGTTTAATTTAAACATTTATTTTGAGTTTGGACACATTTAACAAAGTGTGTCTGTGTGACCACGACACAAAGCCAGTCTTGTGTAAAGTACCTTCAAGGGATACTTGAGTAAAAGTACAAGTATGTTACCAGAAAATGAGTCACCGTTTATAATATTAATTAAGTAAAAGTCTCAAAGTACATGACATTTACTGTACTTAAGTATCAAAGGTCATTTTCTGATATAAAATGTACTTAAGTTTTAGAAGTAAAAGTATTAAAAAAAAAGAGTTAGGACTGAGCCATGGTGGCTCAGTGGTAGGACGAGTTGTCTTTCAACTGGAAGGTTGTGGGTTTAATTCCTGGCCCTGTTAGTCTATATGTGTCCTTGAGCAAGACACTTAACCCCATGTTAAAGGGTGTGAATGGATGAATATATACAATGGGTATATAAATACAGACCATTACCAACTTTTCTTCTGATTCTATTTGGCAAGATAGTTAGAGGAAAAAGTAAAGTACAAATATGTGAAGTTTGTAATTAAGTACAGTAACAAAGTATTTGGTCGTTGTTATATTACAACACTGCACATGAAGGAACAATATTTTCCACAGTGGTGGTTGAAAAACAAGCCACAGTGGAGGAGATGTGCCCTCGCTTCCCTGAGCCTGTGCCGCTGAAACATCCCATCACATCACTGAGGGTGGCCTTAGAGAGGGTGAATATCTCTCTTATTGTACTTGTTTACTTCTTAACGAACTCTGGACACAGTGTAACTCACAGTGTTTCCCCCTCTCGCAGATCGATTTACTCCTGAAGATGAGCGTCCACAGCACCAAGCTGCCTGCCATATCAGCTCTCATCGTGTTGAACGACTCCGTTCTGTGGAACGGAAACTTTGGGAAGACCAACACGAGTGACTCCTCCTCGTCTGTACCCAACGAGTACACGGTGTACAGGTGACATTCATAGAAGAGCGAAATGATAAAAAAAAAAAAAAGGGAAGAATTATCCACATCTGAAAGCTTCTCCATAACATAATCTGAATAATAAACATGATTTAATTCCTCCTGTTGGATGTTGTATTTGATTTGAGGCTTATAGATTTAGAATTAGAGGGTAAGGGTTGGGATTAGACCGATATTATATGAAGACAAATATAGGACCTGTGATTGAAAACCATTGACTAAATGAAGAGCTTTAATCATCGCTGTGATTTCAGAATTGCAAGCCTCTCGAAAATCTTCCCCACACTGATGCTGTACAAGCTGTGGGAGGACGGCCTGGTGGACTCTCTGGACGACCCTCTGGAGAAGTACGCAGACAATTTCACCATCAAGAACCCACTGGGGAAAAGTGGAGGGTCACTCAGGGACCCCGGCGTCCGCTCTCCAGGACTCAGTCTGCGCAGGATGGCCAGTCAGCTCTCTGGTAACCTCACTATACACAGGGATTATGTCTGCTTCTCAATCCATCTTTTAGAAGCTATACATATGAACAATACTAATAATAATAATAATGTATGTATAATGTACTTTGTTTTATGTTTGAAAGATATTCACAGATTTGACCTTCTGTGATTTATCCTATAAATATTCTTAAATAACTTGAGATATGTCAGATATTATTATGGCCTAATCTTCCTATTCTTCTAATAATGTCCGCAAAGATGCTTATTTTTGTTGGTACAGAATCATTCTGCCCAAAAAATGCAAAAATGAATGAACAATCCCACAGTGGTGTGATGGAAACTGGCTGTTTTCTCCACTTAACTTTGGTGTGGAAGCAAAAGCAACACACATTTTAGTGTCCAGTCAGAAAAGGCTGCCTAACAACGCGATGAAGCAGTGACTTATACAGGTGAACAGTTTTATTTAGAGGCAAAAATCAACACTTTGACAAGGGAGAGTGTTGGTGTCTCAGGCCGGTTCCTGGTGACTGTGGGTGCAAACAGTGAAGCTATATAACAGTAGTACTATATTTCAAATCTTCTTTCAATGAAAAGCTGTAACATTGGTTATATTTAGATTTAAGTGTGTGTGTGTGTGAGGGGAAGCACTGTGGTCAGAAATACTCCATGTTACTCGCGTTCAGGCCAAATCTCTGTCACCAAACCTGAGCTCACATGAGCAGAAACAGGAGCTATAATTACACTGAGCCGCGTCCACAGATAGAGATAATCAGCGAGGATTAACGGAGGGGGAAACCCTGTGAGCGGAGAATCTGTTTCACGACACAAGCTTTTCCACATTCAGGTGGAAATCAGGTGACACTAAAGCCTGCACTTAACACTCTAGGTGATTGTGACTGGGCGACACCTCCACCTGGTTCCTTTAGTTGCCAGTTCACATGACATCATCTGATAAGTTCGTCAGCTCCTTTATTTGTCTTCATATTTGTTTTGATCATGAGTTGCTTTGATGCTGATGCTGATATAATTACTGAGGAAGAGATTTTGAACTTGCTTTTACTGAGAGGACAACAGTCAGTTGAGTATTTGACGACAGAGATAACAGATTTTACTTCAGACATCTGAAGTAAAAACACACATAAAAAGTAAAGACCCTTTTCTTTGATACATACATATTTTTTTTCAAAGAATTGATTCTATTCTGCACATAATCTGGCGCCATAAAAAAAAAACCTCACAAATATGACATGATCGCGGCTGCAACTGTTTTTCAGAATTGATTACTTTCTCGAATAATCGAGTATTTGTTTGGTTCATCAAATGTCAGAAAATGTTCAGGTAAACACCCTTTTCTGCTGTTTTGCTGTTGATGCACCAACCCAAAGTTCCTGTGGGTGTCAATAAAGATCAACCAATCAAGCAAACTCGCCTATAAACCGTTTGAAAAGTGTGCAAATCCGTTTTACATCAGGTAGAATAATGGTCATCATGTCACGTCAGAGATGGAGTGTAAATGAGTTTATGACAGAAAGTCCAGCGTTCCACTTAAGTGTTTCTCTAAGTTTCTTTAATATTTTTACAGGTTTACCCAGAAGATTAAGGTCAACTAATCTCCTTTGGAGTGGAGACACAGAGTCAGCTCTTAATTTGTTAAAGGATGAGGTTCTTGTGGCAGATCCAGGCACCAGGTAAGACTTCCTGTGTCACTATAGTATTTTTAACTCTGATGCCATAAACTGCATGTGCTTTTGTTACTACAGTTGGTAACGGGTATGGGGGGGACCTCAGGGAACATGTTGGGGAGTAAGGTACAAGGAGATGGGAAATATAAGATGGGGCTTGGAAAAGTGAAAGCTCCCTTGGTGTGATGATTTGCATCCAGGAAACTGAGCATGTGTGACATTACTGTCTCTTTTCCGTCAGATGCCACTACAGCAACGTTGCTTTTTCCCTGCTGGCCAACGTCCTGGCCCGGAAAGTGGCGGGGTCAGACTTTGAGAGCTGGGTGTCGGACAACATTCTGGTGAAGCTCAACATGGAGGACACTGGGTTCAACTTGACCCCGCGCATTCAGAAGAAGATGGCAGTGGGCGTGTACAGCAACGGCCAGCTGGCTCCGCTCTACGACCTCGGCTGGTACCGACCCGCCGGACAGATGTATTCCACAACGGCGGACATGGCCAAGCTCATGATGGCTCTCCTGGGTGTGTCTGGAGGACTCGTGCTGCGCAAGGACACGCTGAACACTATGTTGACCCCGGTGTTGCGCTGCCATGACGGCTACTTTGCCAACTCCACTGGCACACCGTGGGAAATCAATGAGCAGTTTGGTTATGACGTGGTGAGGAAGGACGGTGACCTGGACGGTTATGCTGCCACTCTCTCTTTAGTACCACGACTTAAACTGGGACTAGTCGTCCTGATGGCTGGGGTTCGTCCCGGCGACCAGGACCTTGTGAACCGGGCCTACAGTTATCTCATCCCCGCGGTGCAGAGTGCTTTCAGGGACGCTCGAAAAACTGTGAGACCACCACCTGACCCGACTCCATATGTCGGCTTTTTCACTTATCGGAACATGACTTTCTATGAGATTAAGGCGGACTCAGATGGAGTTCTCATCATGCAGCAGTTTGGACCACAGCTGGACACAACTGTGCCGGCCAAGTACCGGACTATTCGTCTGGATTACCTGCAGGAGCGGGTGTTCAGGCTGGTGTTTGAGAGCCCGTATCCCTGCAAACTCAAGTTTAACAGCGCCTCCGTGTCCCTGGACATACAGGACGGTCAGCTGTTTAACTTTCATGTCTTCACCAAGAAGGGTGTGTCGCCGGGGTTCGATTCCCCAGGACTCAACACTTACACCGTGACGAGGATCGCTGGAAGACCCTTCTTTATTTCACAGTGACAGGAATTCAGCTCCACTATTTCAAAATGGTTCATGACACAGGAGTAAGACATGCAATTACTCTTTATGTTTTTACACAGTTGTGTGAAATATCTCCGAATGTGTGTTGTTTTTCTACCCATAAAACTTTATTATAAACCACAATGTAATGTTTTCTTCTTTAATTATCTGACATGAACCATCATAATTATCAATACTGACTGATTTGAAACAGTTTATCATGATGACCTTTTATGTCATTGCTGAAAAAGCAGAATATTTACTTCTAATACAATCGTTCCAATTTATTCTTGTCTATATTTAATAAAAGAAGCACAAACAGTGTGAACTGACCCACTGTTGTATGATTCTTTGCTAAAGATGTGTGTTTGGTTAATGGCCAGTGTGGCTGTATTTCTCTTTAAGTGCCTACAGTGTGATATGGAGACGTATGACGAGTCATTAATACTTTTGATTTTGTAAAATTAGTTCATGTATAAATCCACAACCTGCAGCTGTACATCACGCTCTATGTACACATAAAAAAAACAATGTATGCATCTGAATTTGTAAAATAAAGTTTTGTTGTTGATGGACTGAGTGTATGAATTGTTGTTTTCATTGCCACAGAATTAACTCTTTATAATTTACTTAAGGAACATGATTTTCCTCTACAGAAGCCACCGTGTTGGCTCACTATGTTTTTTATGGACAAACTAAAACTTTTTTCAGTTGTAATGATAACTGAAGACTATGCTTTTGTCTCCATGTTTGGAAGGGAAGGGTGAGATGACAGATATTCAGCTGCAACATCCAACTTCACCAATAAATGTTGCTAAGTCTTACACACACTGCACCAAACTGACCCTAGTGTGACTCAGAATAAGCAAAATAACTCGGAGTGAACAACAACACAACAACAAAGGTCACACACTTGAGATAAACAGGGAAAAAGACTGGAAAATGAACATTAATGAAGAGACAAACTGTCACAGACTTACTGGTGAGGGAAGACGAAATACTGCAGGTGTGGCTAATTAAACACAGGTGAGAGTAATGAAGGCGGGACATGTAATTAAACTGGTGGGTGTGGAAGCATGACAGGAAGAAACTAGATGTGTAATGAGAGAGGAATATTGGATTTCAAAATAAAACAGGAAATGGCACAGAATGAAGAGATGCAGAGGGCCCTCAATAATTTTGGTTACATGTCCAAAACTTTGTTGTTATGATAAGAAATATGGATTTACAGTCACTTGATGTTGGTGATGAAGCTGGAAAGCCATTTCTCTAATTAAAAAAGGGAAATCAAAGGTGCTTTTTTTCTTTTTTTATTCAAGATTTGCATGATTAATGGAACTTCACAGCCAATGAAACTGATTATATATATTCACTTTAGCACTCGCTAAAACTGCAAACTAAACTTCACAGTTTATGACCAAATTCTAACCAGTATAGAACAATCAATAAGCACATGATCAAGTACATGTCAGTGTTTTTCCCTTCAGTACAAATAATAATTTGAATTAGAGACAAGAGAAAATAAAGTAACGTTCACTTAAGATGAAAACACAACGCAGGTTTTGTGTTCAGCAGCCAGTGCAGGCGACAAACTTACAGATCTCACAGTCATCAGAGTGAGCGGCCAACAACACTGAAAAACACCAAGATCAATGTTAGAATTTCATTCTCTGGAAACTAGACGACGCAACGCGATGCATTTTATTCTCCCCATGGTAACATTTGTTTTTGGACTTTTCATTCATCACAATAAATGAATAAAAGCTACGCATATCACTGTTTCATAATCATAAAATCAGCAATCATTACACATGACCTCATAGTTTTACTCCACATAGAGCTGCAGTACAGACAGATGTTTGGAAAATCTTATTTGTAATGCTAATGGAAAACAGGATAATTAAAAATAAATACTTAACATAATCCAAGTAACTCTACAGTATGTGTGAACCCTATCTTTTAATGAATCCAAACATAATATTCAGATTTACCTGTAACTGCTCTTATGTTTGACCTTTAGACTTTGTAGTGATCTGAGCACGCGCACAGATCAGATCACTATCAGATCACTATCAGATATAACTGACAAAAAATGTAATACATAAGTCGATATGAATGTGGCTGAAAGAAGTTCCCTTTGCAGCTTTCTCCACGCTCGGTGTGCATAATGGAAAAACTGTCTTACCCAGCCTGACCAGAGATGCTCCGGCATCTTTCCTCAGACACAGAGGTTTGAAGTCTTCAGGTAAATCAGGGTGAGAACATACTGCTGCTGCTTTGGCCTCCAGTAGCTGGAGCTCGTGTTTTACTGATGCGTCATCTGCAGTCACCAAAGCCCCGAGAGCCTTCACCGACTCTAGAGAGAAGTGAAAGTCTCCCTCCTGCAAGAGATGATGACAACGTTATACTTTCATGCCACTTTGTATTTGTGCATCAGGCATCGTCTGCATTATTTTGAAACCACAGACTCGGACAGGACTTTTCTCTGCAGCTCAACCTTGACTTACCTTGACAGTCACAGCCGTGGACAGCTGCCAGCACACTATGAAGAAGAGCGACAAACACACGACCGTCCTCATCCTGCTGCTCTCTCTGTGATTGTGTTGTGAATATGTCGCGCTCCTCTCAGCTGCAGGGTATTTATGGAGGAGTGTTGCTTGTAGGGTAGTTAATGATAAACTGTTTATGATGATCCATAAAAATTACACTGTTATTCTAGCACTGTGGAAAAAACATGAACAAAACAATTGGTTGTTTTATGTCCATGTTGGTGTTGTGTACACATCTCTGGGAACATGTTTTATACAATGAAACACAAAGGGCTTTACACAATAAAGGCAACTAAACAATTCAATCCCATCTGTTCAAAAACAAAGTAACAAGTACTGAGGAAAATTATTTATTTTTATTTATTTATGTTTATTTCGGTCATGACAGTTAGATCACTCATCATCACACATCATCTTAGTGTAGTTCACACAATACACATAACTGGGAGAAGCAAAGCTTATCTAGTCCCGCCCCCATTATCCACAGAATACATCATTTTTCTTTTTCTTATGACATTTTGACAAAACATGTTTCAGCATCAGGTTGCGCTCAGAGATGTAGTCTAGCTCTAGACAGTCAATCAGACTCCATGTGTGTCTGTACATGTGTCCTTAATATCCAATCAATAGAGGTCAATTCATCAGGTCAACTATTATCTTGGATGGTGTGAGAGCCTGTTTCGTTTTTGTTTTTTTTCCCTTTAGTCGTCCATCTCATCTGTAGCATTCGCTTCTCTTCTCCATTCTTTTCACGTGCTGGAGGGTCGCGGAGACGTCGGAGCGCAGCCCAACCATGGCCCTCTGAGCTACTGCACTTTCCACCTTCGCATTAATCAGCTCAGTGCCCATCTTTCTCAGTTTCCGATATTGCAGGAACATACCACATCCCAAGGAGAGCATTCCAATTGTCATGAATGTGAATATGTACACATCCTCCACATCCTCTACATCCAGTGCGGCAAGGCACACGACTCTCCACTTATCCCATCCGTCCCGAATGTAGCCAGCCATGAAGGTCCCATCTGGGCAACTGGGCTCACCAGAACCTGCACTTCTCGTTGAGAACACTCTGTCGGTCGCATTCAGTGACCAGCTTAGCAGTTCCATCTTGGATGAATGGATTCTCCGTAGTGACTGGATTCACAGGGGCAGCCGAGTACTTCTCATGTGTTGACATTTGTGCTTCTCAATGTCAGCTGTTGTTTGGGTTACATTTGCTTCCACTGCCGTCTCCACACGGTGTCTACAGATTTCTGTCTCTGACCTTCACCATACTTTCCTCCTGGGTCATTCTGTATCGATTAATACTCATATCTACATACTTCTTTTTAAATACACTCAGTTTTGCAGATTATTCCACTGTCTGACCCCCCGTGACCGATACGGTAAAGGATTTTAATGTAGTTCTTACCCTTCTCTGCCTGAACATCATGTTCCCTCTTAGATTGTGTCCCTCCCCTCTGGTCAGGAATAATATCTGTAGATTGTGAGGGAGGCTTTTGTTGGCAGCCCTGTAAATCATCTGCACTGTGCGGTATTTTATTAAGTCATATAATTTGAGTATTCTTGATTTGATAAATAGTTGATTTGTATGTTCTCTGTAACTGGCATAGTGTAGGATTCTCAAGGCTCTTTTTTGGAGTATAAACAGGGGATAAGTAGTGGTTTTGTAAGTGTGTCTCCAGACCTCTGTACAGTATTACAGGTGTGGAGAGACTAGTGTGCAGTACAACAAGTATAGTGCCTTCTGGTTTAGTAGTTTTTGTGCCCTCCAAAGTATGGACACACTCCTGGCCAGCTTACCTTTTAAGTGTCTGGTGTGTGGCTTTCAACTTAACATGTCATCAATAATCAGCACTTTGTTCTCACTAACCCTTTCACTCCAGGGGTCGAACTTGCGACCATTGCAACCATTGCGACCATGATGTCTTTCGCACACATGGTACTGGTCTTAACCACTGCGCCACTCCACCCCTCAAGGACTGAGTACCTTTTGTGAATGTGGTGTCACTTGTCTAGACTTATCCAGGAATCTTGGAGCTGCATGGTGCAGGAACAGCAGCAGCCACATTGTGTTTGGCCCACAGATAATCACGTTCGCAGACAGCAAAAATCACGATTCTGATTAAAATAGGAGTCCCAACTTCACGTCAAGGTCTCTTATTAGCAGAATAATCTGCTTCTGAAGGTTTTCATGGACAGTTCTTGGTGTTTGATTGTGGTTTGACGGTAGTAGATATTTGTGAATATTTAAAAAATTAAACACACTACAGCTTCAACAACTTTCACTTGCATGTTACATGAAGGTGTGTCTTTCTGTCTTTCCATGGAAACAGCTCTGTTGGCACAGCTGTGTGCTCTCACAGCAGGTCAGTAAACACAGCATCTGCACTTCTGAGTGGAGATTACTTGTGGCTTAGAAAAGAAAAGCATATCTTAAATCGTTAAATTAATCTATTAAAATCATTTTTACGTTATCTGACAGGAAAACAATATTTTTACTTGACTAAACGAGAAGCCATACAACATGATAAGACATTCAAATACAACTTGTACAAATTAAAAAATGGATTACACACATGGTGGAAGCAGTTCATGTTTTTAATGTTATCCATTAGAGTACAGAGAATATTATCATGGTATCAGGTTTTATCTTCTACTCAGTGAATACTGATACTGATTTGAAGCATAATTATTTAAAAACAAAGTCCTCTGTCAGAAAAGCTGCAATTAGTCATTTTCCCCCAAATACTGTAGTTCATTGTCCATCAGTTGAATACGACACAAAGTGACATTTGCTTAGTGAGAAATGTGTAGACTTTATATACATATATATATATATTTAAAAAATAATAATAAAAAAAAATCAATCTCAGTCAGAAATAATCATCAAGGCATTTTGAAGAGTCTGACAGTCTGCCAGCAGGAAACGCTCTTTCCTCTAAAACACGAGTGAGTGAACAGTTGGTACGGCCTCGCAAGACGCTACATTTTCTGGATCATGACCTGGAATTTACCTGCAGACAAACAAACAAACAAACAAACAGAGAAATAAACATGTGTTAGTGCACAACACAGAGTCCGAGACAAGTGGCAACTGGTTGTGACGTCACCCATAAGAATCGAAACTGGCTTTGAATCCTCATGCAAACAGGCAATAAATAAATCATGTGAGAAGTAGACTCATTTTCCCATGTTCAAAATAGACTTCTTTTTGCAACCAGCTGAGTTGCCCCCTGGTGGTTATTCAGTGTACTTTTACTTCTACAGTAGCATCCATGGAAGAACTCGAGCACTAAGGCCACGTTCTGTGGTCCAGCCTAAAATAATGACCAAGGTTTCATGAAGAAAGTGCAGAGAACTGTTTTTTGAAGTTGAAACCTGAAGGTCAACAAACAGAGACAAGAATAATGTTAAAAATGTAACTGAGCTGCTTTGATAAATGGTATTGTGCATGTGATAATGAGTGAACAACATTCCTGTCAGTGGTATTACTCTGCTCTTCTGATCAACAGCCCCATCTAGTGGCTGGAAAAGATAAACCAGTCCAGGCTGCTTCACATTCCGATACTACTCCTGCTGAAGTTTATCTATATTCTTCTATTTGCCTTTACTAGCACAGTCTGTGGAGGTGGAATTATTTTGGATGTGAAGAGACACATCTTTTGTTAAGCCACCAAAAACATTAACCAGCATTGCATCTTCGATATGGATCATGTCACAACATATAATAATAATAATTATTATTATTATCATATTATCACGCATCACAATTAAAAAGCACTCACATTAAGTTGATTGCAGTGAATTTTCCATCATCAGAACGGGGTTAAGTTATTAAAATGTCATGTTGATGACTTGGAAATGCTGGATTTATTTTGAAGTGCCACAAGAGGGCGCCTGAATCTTTCCAGTGATTCCAGGACCTCATGATTAATAATGAAGTCTTGTTTTTCATTTTAGAATGTTCATTAAAAATACAGTAGCTCATCAAAATCACAAGCTTTTAGAAGATATATGGATAATGTTACAGAGTACAGAGATACAGCTAAAAACATCAACTGTGTAATATTGTCTTACACGCAGGCATGACGGACACCTCAGCAGTCACTATACTCTTCACTCCCAGGTTGGACAGAGCTCCTCTCACCAAACCACAGGTGAAGGCCAGATACTGCGAAATACACAGTCAACCATGTATTTAGACAATATCCTAACAGCTGAGTATTTTGTATTGTTATAAAAGGCAACAATATTATTTCCCATTGGACTCTTGTTTGATAAAATGCTATTAAGCTCCTTTAAAACAGAGCTTTCCAGAACAAATCCCAAGAGTCTGAGTCTAGTGAAGAATACCTTTGGAGCTTGTTCCAGATACTGTTTACCAGCCGACAGCTGACTCAGCAATCGGAACTTGTTGTCCTGAAGAACGTAGATGCCCTGAAACGCACAACACCAGCATGAGAGCAGCTGCCGACCTACGACTGGACAATGACAGCCAACTGTACGAATGACAGGAGTTCAGTGTTACCTGGTGATTTGTGCGAAGGTTGTCGATTTGCTTCTTGAACACACACGTCCAGAAGTCTTTACAGATGAACTTCATGATGTCCAGCTCGTCTTTGAACCGCACTGTGTCTTTTGTTAGTCTAAGGATGGGGGGAAAAAGTGCTGCATAAATAAAAACCAGGAGCTAAACGTTACTTAAATCAAAGGATTATTGCCACAATGGAATCATAATTAACAGGAAGTTGTAGCCCAACATTGAATCGACATAATTACATAACATTTCAAATGTAATAAGTTTGGTGTTACGTCTCTTCCATGATTAGAAATTAAATCCAAGAACAAAGGGCTATGACACTACCATAATATTTTGAAATTTCATTTTTAAGAAATACAAAAGGATGAAATCTGTCAAAACCCATGGCAAATTAAACTATATCTTATTGCTTTTGATTTATTGACAGTACATTTACACTGGGCAGACTATTGGGTGGCATAATGGGATTTTTTTCTCTCAGAAATCAGCTTTATTCTTATGTATTACATTTTTCTGACAGATATTGAGATTTAATTTGAACGAATTTAAGAATGAACCATGAACCCAAACTGAAATGACTCAAACACACTTCATTCACATAAGAAGCAGGAGGCCATTTTATGTCCGGTCACAGTGAAGTGGACAGTCGGAACAAACATTAGCAGCAGTTAGCATCATAGCTACCTCTCTATTAGTCCTTGGCCGACTCTAAAGCCCATGATCTCCAGTTTGGTGATGTTCCTGGCATTCTCCTAAAGAAAGTAATGAATGAATGAATGAATGAATGAATGAATGAATGACAGGCCAGTAAAACGTAAACACCTCCTGACTGACTGACTCTCACCGTGTCTCCGCTCTCTGCTGACTTTGTTATGTACTGTATTAGTTCGCTGTGTAAAAACTGGAAAGGAGCTTCGTCCGCCATATTCTTCTTCTTAATCTTCCTCTGAAGTTTGTCCTGTTTGTGCCTTTTGTTAATCCTGAGCTGACATCACTACATCACAGCACAGACCGACAAATAAACACAAACACAGGACAGGACAGGACAGGACACTACCGGCGACGGGAGGGGCGACCATAGTTACTAATGACTCATTACCGCCATCACCTGGCAGGGAGGTGTATGTAACAGGATTGTTAGGATAAGATAACACATGGTTACATAGAACTGTTACAAATAAATCCATATCTGTATTTTTCCATAATATTATTTCACTACGTTCACAGCCAAATAAAGTAATAATATTTATTATTACTTTCGTCTATATTGAGATTTAACATTTACAAAAGTCCAATCATGACATCACCATGGAGTTAGTTAACCTTTATAAATGTTCATCAAAGTCTCATTGGAAGAGAACTGTGTCTCCCATGAAGCCAACCACACACAAACAAAATCAATGCTGAATTAAAAATTATATTAAGACATAAACTATTTCAGTTATGTGATTGGCTGGGCTATTTTTCCACTGAGAACCTTGGCAATAATAACAAGGTTTAGTGCATATTGTGTATTTTTAACACTAATTTAATACTGAAACTAACAATTAGATGCAGGACAACATGGAGAGTTGTTGTTCAACAAAAAAAGGGGTTGGTACACAGACAGATAATCAAGAACACCAAAGCCCAAAAACACCAGACAGGTCATTCACTAGGAGTTAACACAATTTAGTGGTCAAACAGTTACTAAACACAGACAGTAATTTAATGGTGAGAGTTGTGAGGTTGACTCGCTGAAGACTGAAGACAGGCTTTTATAACCTCCCAGCTCAGCCAGCCTGATTGCCCTCAGCTGTGCAACAACATCACAGGTGAACTCAATAGCTCCTGATTAGGAAGGAGACCTGTGACCTGGATTCTGAATCTGTCTCATAACAGCAGTATTAACACGATTCAAGACTGTTTCACTCAATTTAACAGATGAATATTCATCACTCCACCTCTGGTAGGCGCTACAGGACACTGTGTGACGTAAAAACATGTGCATGTGTTTGTATGTATGTAACATACATGCAACAGTGAGTGTTTAACATACTGTAAATAAATATACTACATTTAACCACCTCAAGCACACATTTTACTTTGTACTTTACATTATTTTGCTAATATGTTGCTGGTATACAGTATAATATTTATTTACTTATTTGTTTTCTCTGCTGATAATGCCCACACGGAGGTGTAATGACTAACACTGTTGCCTCACAACAAGAAGGTCACTAAAGCAACAAACTAAAATTGATTTCTACACCTTATCACCCATAAGTGTATTTTCTGTGTGGAGTTTGTTCTCTGTGTGTGTGTGTGTGTGTGTTGGGCCGCTCCAGCTCCCTTCAGATTAGGAATTATGTAAATTGGATCAATTAATTTCTTTATATTCTCTTTTCATTCCAAAACCAACCTTGCAAATTGTGGGTGAAACTTTTCCCCTTAGACGCAGATGCACCAAGAACCTATATTTAAATAATAACACAACTATTGTTCAATAACACATGTAGCATTTTAATAGAAAACACAATAAAAGCTTGATAATAATTACAAGTCCAAGACCATGTTGGTTTCCACAACCTGCTGTTGAGCGCCGGTCGCTGATGTCACGCTATCTACATCCCGCCAACACAACACCATTTTGGCAGGAAACCGCCCGTTCTATATCAGGCAACATGTCTCTCTGTGCGCTGTGAAGATTGAAGATTGTCGATAGCTTTTGTGACGTGTGATACCAAAACAGTGAGGGAAAAGCAAAGGTACTGGATCCACAAAGATCCCGAGAGAGAGCAGAGGTGGATCACTGCCATAAAACGTGCTCAAATCCAACACTTACTAGCTTTAATGTCTCATTTATTTTACATGCTTTTATTATTTTATTATTTTATTTAACCATTCTCTGGAGTATTTTAAGTTTCCATGAAAATCCCCTCCAGAGCCGTAAAGAGCACAGTGAACTCTGACATCTTGAAAGAACCTTTTCCTGCCAACATGGCGGTGTAAACAAAGTGAATGTTGTGACGCCCAGAGCTGCAGCTTCTTTGAACAGATATAAAAGCAAACTGTCTCCATCAGCATGCCGATTGTGTATCTTCATGTTTTACAAATCATGCATTATACAGTCATTAATCATACATTGTTACTTTTGCAGGGTAGAACCAGAGGATGTCAAATTCAACCAGAGTTCATGATGCATTTAAGGTGCACTGCATTCCTCTGTAGCATTCTAGAAGTTCCCGGCCTTGTTCTGGATCACCGAGTGGATCTTTCTGAGGTTCTGTCTCACTCTGACAAACTCCATCAGTTGAGCTTCCTCTTGTTCTTTTTCTCCGTGTTTCTTCTCCTTCTGAAAGAAGAACATGAAAAGCATTAGGTACTAAATATTCATAAAACCTTGGATCATGTTTTCTTTCAGTGTCATGGATTAAAAGCATTAACCTTTACATAAATAAACTGTCTCTAACCTCCAGTTGTTTCTGCTGACGTCTCAGCAGCACGTCCTCCAGAGGAGTCCTGCTCTGTCCCTCGTCCACCTGGTCACTCTGCACCCTCTTCCTCCTCTCCAGCACCTGCTGAAGTTCTGATCTGCTGCTCAGTGCCAGACCCCTGAGTCAACAGAGTATGAAACAGCTTCATTTGTCTTGGTGTATTTTTTGTTTTTAAATGTGATGATTCAGTTGGACATCAAAAATGAAATGTTGCAATATATTAAAGTATGTCTATGGTACATATTAATTACATGGCTATACCATGTCCATGCTGTTTTGATGGAGGATGGAAAGAAAACATGAACCATGTTCTATCATAGATTCAGTTTTTAAATGATGTCAGTGCTTGAAGTGGGTCAGTGCTGTTTTTTTCTTTTTGCTTAAATCTTACTATTTAAGTACCAGCAGTTTTAAAGTCTAGCGTTTGTTTCTATTGTCTGAGTTTTAATCGTTTATTGTTAAACAAGAGGCAGATGATTCGCTGTGGCGATCAGTGGTCAGCAGTTGGTGGCCCATGGGCCAAAACTGGCCCGCCAGCATTAGTACCCGGCCCGGCAGATGATTTACCAAATCTTTACCAAACCTGATCTTAAATTATTTGTTTATTGTCAGAAATAAAATCTAAATTTCATATTGAGTTTAGAGCTTTTATTTTATATTGTTTTATATGAAGTTATTGAAATAGATTCTGTTTCTAGAATTGACAGTTAACCTAAACTAAATAATAAAAATGAAAACACTGCTGTTGGGGGAATAAATGTCTATTTGCATTTGTTAGGCTCAAAGAAGAAGCAGCAGTTAATCTTAGAATTGAAATGACGCACAGTAAATGTTACTCTCACATGCACTTGGTTGGAAATATTGAATAATCTAAATATACAAGGTGGCAAAAATGTAGGTTTTAGTTATTTTAATATAGTCTGAATATTTAAGTAAAAAGAAGTTGTGGTATCTTATATTATTTTTTATAATTTAGTGTTTAATGACACACATACATGTGTCATATGGATAATGGGAGTACTGGCACTAGTTTTTTTTCTCCCCCACTTACTTCAAGCACTGAGTGATGTGATAATGTTTCTCTGGATTGGAGTCCGTAAACTTTGAGGTCAGATTAACCGAAGCAACACAAAAGATCCAGTGCTTTCACTGGGGCAAACCAGGTCCGTCTATCTATGAACATATCACTTTACTCTGCTTCAGGTTCCCATGCACTAAAGCACTGCGGCAGCATGGAGAGAGGGTGTATGATTGCATTTGTTTGTGAGACTGTCATGTATTCTTAATGAGAGCTATACTTGAGAAGCAAATGACACAGAGAGAGAGAATACTAGAGGTGCTTACAAAAATATTAACATGCTTCTTTTGTTTTCCTACAAAGATGTAAATCATGTTTGTAATAGAATCATATTTGAAAAGAGGGCGTGACTGTTCTGTACTTCTTGTGGGTCAGTAGCAGTTCCTTGTGCAGCTCATTGTGAGTTCTCAGAGACTTGACGGGGGTTGAATGACCTGAGCGGGCTTCAGCTTGGACTTCATTGCCTGATAAAGAAATCACATAAAAAAAAAAAAAACAGCATTTGATCACATCCACATCCTGCTTCAAATCTGCTTTTTAAGTAAGAATCCACTCAAATCCCTTATCCACATTTGGACTTTCACTGAATTCAAGAGACGCAGCTCAGACTGAACAACAGGTGGTCTGCAGTGGACACAGACTCCCCGACACCGGACTGATGAAGACTGAACACTGTGATGTCATCAATATGGATTTCAGCTATAGTGTCAGAGTCAGAGGAAGCTGAGACACATCAGATAAGATAAGGGATTTGTTGGCCACAGACTAGAGCTCCATGAATCCAGGTATTTCACAGACCTAGAGCCGGGTCCAACATGGAACCAGCAATCAGAAATACTAAATAAATACCCTAAATACTTATCAAATACAGATTATCAGTCCACTTGTAGTGGGGAGAGAATGTTACTGATATAAACAAATTCTCACTCATTTTGTCCTGCTTTATCCTCCACATGAGGGTCGTGTGGGCGCTGGTGCCAATCCCAGCTGACACAGAGCAAAAGGCGTTGTACACCCTGGAC
>NC_058031.1:4736749-4754249 GCF_019176455.1 Solea senegalensis
TGTGATCAGTCCCTTAGCTTCGGTACGAGTCTGAGAGCCAAAATACCCGGGGGCCTGAGACCGTGTCATTACCCGCAGCAGGGCTTGACCAAAGGCTTTGCAACGACAGAGGTTTGTGACACGACATGACTAGAAGAACGCAAATGGGGGATATGAGGTGCTGAGGTGAGGATGAGGACACAACAGGAGGGAGGGAGGGAGGGAGGGAGAGAGGAAGGGAGGAAGGCAATGTGACGAGAGGCATGTTCTCCCTCTCTGTGACAGGGAATGGTACAAGTTCAAGCCGGTTTAGCTGTGGGCCCGGAAAAAGATTCAGCCAGTGGAGGCAACAATAACAGACAAATAGCCAAAAATCTATACATAAATACCTATACATGAGAGAATACACATGGGCTGGAAGAACCTCCCGACAGTCTTAGCAGTAACAGAGAGAGAGAGACAGAGAGAGTGACCGGGACTGTAAAAGCACCAACAATCTACAGCCACACCACTGAGGAGAACGCCGTAGGCACCTATTTGTCCTTATTCGAGTAGAACTCCGCCCAGCGGCTCTCAAAGAAGCGCCTCATGGAGTGTCCGGCCGTGCCCACCTCCGACGTGTCCTCATTGAACAGCTCACAGTTGTTGAAGACCAGCTGAGCGTCGGCAGCAAACTCCTCACAGCTGGAGTACCTGAGGCCAGGAAACGAGAGAGAGGGCCGGTGTTAAAAGCAGCACAGACAAGTCATTCCATCTGGCGTTTCTGCTGTTGCATTTGTATGTACCTTTGGGATAAACTCTCCGTTCTCTATGTATTTATGTATATTTGCACTTCCTCCATGTTTGCTATTGTAGGCATGCAAAGTGCCTTCACTGGTCTTAGGGTAAGGGTTGGATGCGACAGGAAAGGGAAAGTTTTGTAGCATATCTTTTTCTGATCAACAGTGTCACAGCTTTCCAGGTAGAAAATCCAATACTATTTATCAGGCAATAAACGCTCAACTACTGTCCATGAGAGAGATTGAAAAAATAAAACACAGTGAAATTACAATCTCCTCTTACCCTCCCTGTAGCAGTCTCTCTCTCATGGTGAGGAAGTCCATGGGGTTCTTGATGATGCGGCGGTATCCTGGCACCAGTCGTGGGTTCACAGGTTCAAGGAACGGCCAGGCGTCTGCATGAGCTTCCATCTCCATTAGAATGATCCTAAACATACATAAAAATACAAGATTAATTCTGTTGTTTTAAAATAATATGACCCTTCTGCTGTGACAGAAGAAAAACTCACTCGCAGAAGGTGAGGTCCGGCTGGTTGCGGGTCATCATGCGGCGGCGCTTCGCGTTGGTGCCACCTCCTTCTCCGGAGTAGCGAGAAGACGAGGGTGAGGCGGTCTCCTTGTTTCGCGTCGCCATGCCAGAACTACGCCGCGCTGTCGTTTCATCTTCAGAGCTCTCGTCTTCGTACTTTCTCTTCTTCACCCTGGTCCTTGTTTTCGACAATCGCTGCAACTCACCCTCCTCCTGAATGAGACAGATGTACAGATACACATATATGGACACATATATCAAGTTTTGTTCACTTTGAAATTGCTTCTTAATTGAACCTCACAAGACCAGATCTTACCCTGGCAACGCATGTCGGACAAAACCAGTCTCCCTCTGGCACCTGAGTGAGTTTGGGCCTCAGGCAATACATGTGGCAGCCACGATCGCAGCCATCACACAGCAACAGGCAGTCGTCATTGTCTCCCTTCCTGCAAACCTGGCACGTCTAATAAAAGAAAGAGCAAAGACATCCTTATTGTAAAAGAAAATCATCATTATCAAAAACAAAAGATAATGAGAAAAGCACTTTAGCTATTAAGAAAAACCCTGAGTAAGAAATGTATCCTACGACCCAAAAATGTTTTTGATGAAAATTAGTTTTAATTATGCAATGAATTAGGTGCACAGGTTTGACAGGTTGTAGAGGGAAAAGCATAGGTGAAAAATATGAAATTAATGATGAATGGGAACAGAACAGAGCCATCATTAATGTGATCAGTAACATGACAAAACGGCTGCTGTGCTCAGGGCCCACAACACCCGAGTCGAGCAACAATTGTTACTCACCACTTTGGTGACTGATCTTTCCCAGGCGATTGCTTTCTCCAGCTGAAGCAAACACAAACAGAGCTGTGGAGCACTACGACAGCGATCCAGAGCCTGACGCCAAGTTCGTAGGCGGGAGGTGATTTCACTTTCCAGACTAGAAAAGAGGAAAAATGTTAACATTTCATCTAAAAAGAGAACTAATGACAGACTATTTCTTTTCTACCCACCTAATGACATCCATTGGATGCTCTTCTCCTGGCGTCGGGGTGAGAGGAGCGAGGCGCATCACCTCAGCTGGGTTCCACAGCGGCTCCTTCAGGTAGCGCCGCTCGATGTTTCGCTCGAGGTTGGCCAGCCGCAGCATGGCCAGGTCCAGGGGGTGTGTGGCGATACGAGGCAGGCCAGACCACTCCTTCTTAGTTCGCACAATCCAGTCATCGCGCGGGTCAGCGTCGTGTTCGTAGTACTGGAGATCATCCCGATTGGAGTCTGGATCTGGGATTGTGTATGGCTTAAAAGGGAGCGGAGGAAAGTCAGGATGAGGTTATAAATCTCTAACAGCAAACACAATGACACAGGTATTACATTTCATTTATTTTCCAAGTTCTCCCAAGAAATGATTAACTTTTTTAATTAACAGTTACCTGAAATTCTGCCATTGGTGTCTCGGTGTTCGAGTCAGCATCAGTGATCACATTCTGTGGTGGTGCCTTCAGAAAACACAGGCATGGATGTACATGTGACTTGTGGATATCTTGACTAAGCAAAAATAAAAGATCCTACTTTCTCAAAAACATGTGATGTTATTTTCTTGCGATTGTGGCCCTTGTGATTAAGATGATGCAGAACAGGTGTGATTTCTCACCTTCAGATGTAGGTCAGCTGCAATAACTCGCTGCTCCAGGTCCTCAACCCACTGCAGGGCGCTGATGTCAGTCTCCATGGCCTTCTCTTGCACTTGCCACGGTTGCTGTAGAGCCTCCATTAGAACTTCTTTGTCCTCTACCTTCAACTCAAATACTGGGTCTAACCATAAACAACACAGAAATAGTTGTGAGGACAAATACGGGAAACATGCAGATGAAGATCTCCGGACATACAGAGAATCACTTATTTAGATGTCAAACAACAAGAAACAACACTCACCGTCAATAGATTTGGTGCACAGCTCAGCTAAACTCTCCATATGCTTTGCTAAATGCTTATGGAGGACCCTCTCTCTGATGCCTCTTGGATGGAGGGCCTGTAAGGTACTGTATAGTTCTTCTGGATCCTTGATCCACCACCAACCACGCACCATTGCTGGAAAATAAAATTATGACTTACACAACATGACAAAAATAAATCTCTTTTGTACTCCAGAGCCCTGAAACTAGCTCTGAACTGTCTAATAGTTAACCACTACTCACTTGCTGGAATGGGCTTGACCACAAGCTGAGTGAAAAACTGCTGCTCAAGCTCCTGGAACACAGAGTTGGGGGGGCGGCCACGGCGTTTGGCTGCAGCTCCTCGTGGTCCCCTTCGTGCAGGACTGCTGCCTCTGCTGCCTCTCCTCCGCCTGCGAACTGGCCTGGCAGGGGTAGTGGGAGCGACTGCAGCAGGGGGAATGGGAGCTGGATAAGGCTGAGAGAGTGGGGGTGGAGAACTGACAGAAACTTCAGGAGCGGTTGTTGTAAGGGGAACATCCTGCGGTGTTGCTGGAACCACAGGTTCAGCAGGAGCAGCACCAGGCAAGAGTGGATCCGGCTGAAGGGTAAGACAAATTCATTAATGAGGTAACAGTTCAACACAAATTTATTCAATATTTAGAAATATATGTGTTTATTGTGGTGGTCAAACCTGTATGGGTAGAGCAGCAAGTGCAGGGTGGAGTTTAGGGGGTGAGCTGGGTGAGGCGGTCATCTGGGGCTCAGCGAGGGAGTTATCATCACATGGTTGTTTAGGAAGCAGGTTGAACCACTGTCCCTGTTTCTCTGCCATCTCCTTAACACTCTCATCTGGTCGATTCCCCTCGGGGGCTTCCCCTGCTGCTGCTGAACAGGTGCCATTTGCCAGCGTTTCCTGCGATTGGCTGAGCCAGTTCAGGAAAGCAGACTGTGTGAGGTCTTGTGTGCAGAGTGTCGGTGATCCCGGCCCGTCTTCACCTCCAGACCTGGCGCTACTTCGACGCCGTCGACGGATCTTTGCCGTGCGGAGGTGGAGCTCCACTTCTGGTTTGATTTTTCGGGGGCGACCTCGTCCTCTTGGCCTGCTCATGAGGGATGCAGTGCCAGGGAGAGGGTCCTCCTCTGGAGACAAGGTCTGTGCAGGGGCAGCAGAGGAAGGAGAAGAAGGCAAGGATGGCAGAGTAGGGGGGGGAGTGGTAGGCACAGGAACCTCTTCTACTTTGGGCTCCTTTTTGAGAAAGGTGACAGGCACCTCAGCTATGAGGACATCTCCTGAAGCTACAAGATGAAATGTGAAAAAAAGGTAAATTAAAAAAGGAAATGTCATTGATTTGTTCAGTTTAAAAGACTATTTAATTTCAAACTCACTCAAAAGTTCCTCTGGCCCTTCAACTAGAACTCCTCCGAGGTGAGGGAAAGCCAAGTATCTGCGCTGGTAACGGTCCTGGCCTAACAATACGGTCCGCATGGAATGAGACGACTGTAGCAGCTTTTTACGGAAAAATACTTGTCGCTATGGAGATGCAAAGAAGAGAAAGAATGTGTTAATATAAAGGCAACATAAGCATAAAAAACAATGTGTCAGCATAGCATCGGCCTTACCTTGGTTAGCTTATCTATCTGCCTTTCAAGCTCTGGAACGCTGGCATTAGTAGGACTCTCACTCTGTAGCAGGAAAAATTTAACACATAGAATTATTGTGTTATCATTATAAAAAGCAAACAAATAAACACTAGACCAGATACATACATCAATGGGTTTTGGCTCCTCTTTACGTCCACGCCGGTTGCCTCTCTCCATGGCCACACCACCCTCCTCCAAACTGATCTCCTCCTCTGCCACTCTGGCACTGCGTCGCCTCTCCTCAAAACACAGCTCTTCCTCTGAGCGTCCAGTACGACGCGCCAACGCCGCCTTCAGCCTGACAGACAGGAAACATTCACAATCAGCAAAATGGCCTGTGTTTTCAGCATTGAAAAATTGTGAGCGATATATTTATTTTTATATTTTCTGTATGAGGAGAGGTTATCATCTTACTTTCGCAACTTCCCCTCAATGATCCACTTATTCTTCCTATAGGTGGCCATGTTTTCCAGTGTGTTGTCAATGTCACTGAAATAATACAAAAAAAAAAATACATACATTATAATATAGTACCAATGTGAAAAATACTTTTTTTTAGCATATAGATCTTGGCCTAACCTCGTCACAATGGTGCTACCGTTAAGCTCATCCACCAGGAAACCCAGGATGGCTGCCTTGGTGTCAGGGGGCAGAGCATGAAAGGTTTTGGTCCGCAGTGTGTTGCACACCTCCGTCTCATAACCGTTAGATTCCAAAAAGATGCGGAGTGCTTCCGAAACTGTGCTGCGGGTCAGCTCTAAATCAGCCAGCTTTTCTCCAAGGATCTTCACTGACTAAAGGTTAGAAAAGCAAGAAGAAAACAGTTAAAGGCTACATTATTCTTTGAAAACTCTCAGAGTACAGAGCACTTTGTGGATTTGCATTAAGCTGGTCAGAGGATGGGGATTAATGTAGGAATTAAGTCAAGGATGACTCTGAGGCACTGTTTAAAAATGTTTAAATCCATCTAATATAACTTCATGGTCATGTTAACTCTTTTAAATTGCACAAAAGTGTTTGTTTCAGCTCTAAACTCACACCTGATAATACGTTGGAAGGCCTGGGTCATGGAGCGCAGCCTCCACAAGCTTTATCAGAAGGTCTTGCACTTCTCCTTGACTATCGCCCAGGCCCAGGAGGCCTTCCTGTAAGGTAGCAAGGCTGGGGATGTCCTTGGGTATATTGAGGCCGATCACCTTTCCATAGCCATGAAGGAACTCAACCACAGTCAGGCAGTGTGCAAAAGCAGTACCGGAAAGAACCACACCAGGAATACGGGACAGCTCCGGTAATAGCTAGGTGGAGACAAAGCTCAGAGGTTATGATCAAGCTGACAAATCCTGTGCAGTCAGACAAGATATCAACAGATTGGGTTAAACTTACTTTATGGTCAGTGAGACACATGTCCTCTGTGGGCTTCTTTAGCTCTTCCGCGATCAACTGCTGCCTCTTTCGTTCCTCCAGACGTCTCTGGGCCTGAGCTCTCCTCTCTGCGGCTCTCTTCGCTGACAGGGCAGCCCGAGCTGCCGCCTCTGCCTCAGCCTGAGCTTTAGCCATAGCCTTTGCTTTGCTCCGAGCACCCAACACCCTCTTACCCTGGGCTATCCTCTCCTCGTCTGTCTGCTGTACTGGTGGAGGAGCCTCAACCTTGACTGACCTTCTGCGGCCTGGCTTCTTCGGCTCAGCAGCAGACACCGATGTTGGCTGTGTGACCTGTGGAGCCGTCGGGTCAGTCGGTTCAGCCTTTGCCTGTAGGCTCTTCGCTGCTTGCTCAAGCTGAGAACAAAATGCAGAGAAGAAACAAGTGGTTAGAAAAAGGTGGTCCTCAGGACACTGCAGATAAATCATCGTATTTTTATCTTTACCTTGGCTCTCTTTTTTTCCTCTTTCATTTTTTTAATCTTGGCATCCTCCCTTTTCTTTATTCTTGCCTGAAACAAAAGCAATAAAATCAGTATTATCATATATAATAACAGTTTCCTAACCCCCAGGCCAGGGTCTGGTCTGCAAAACATTCTTACTATGGTTTATTCAGTATATCTTAACATAACATTAGATGTAGTTTACAGCTCTGTAGCGCCCCCTCTCCCCCACCGATCAGTCAGGAACATATCGAGTGCAGTCCTGTCCTTTTGGGACCCCTGCCATAACAGGTCATATGCACTACACAGAAAGTCTGGACTGCATACCTTTCTCTTCATTTTCTTTTTGATTTTTGCAAGTTTCTCCTTTTCCTCTTCTGAAAGTGCCTCTATTAAAGGAAATGCAAAAGAGTTAGCTAGATACACAGAGCTTGAGGTTGCATAACACACCCTGATACATGCATTGCTCCATTGCCCAGAACCCACTCACCCTTAGCCTCAAGTCGGTTCAACAGCTTCGCGTCAACTTTGCTGAGGAGGTCAATCATCTTGGTTTTGGGAGGTCTACCAGGGCGACGGGGCTCTCCTCCCCTCACACCACGAACTCTGCGGGGTTTCTCTTTATCAGGGTTTGGAGGTCGACCTCGCCGGCCAGTGATGGCCATGATCATGGAGGGAACCTCCTCATTAGCCAAGAGGACCCAGTTCATACCCTGTGACACAGTGGAGAACAATGATTCACTATAACGTCTTCCACTTGTCTTTTTAATTGGTTTAACTGCACAGTAGTTCTCATTAGTGGTCGTTAATTAAAAATAATATACCAACCATCAATGAATCAGGCTCTATGATAGTGACACGTAATATCATTCACAGCCATCTTGCGGTCAGTGATTTTCTTTGTTTGTGAATGTAGTGTGGATCAGACAATGTCAAGAAAGTCACTGTATGATAAAAAATGAGCAAAAGAAATACACACCTCAGGAGTTTCTCTCTCTTCATAGAAGTCCCCTACAGGCATGCGTGGGCTAAAGCTGAAATGTTCTCTGCTCACCACGCTGTCCGTGTGTCTCTTCAAGTACTGAACAAAGCAATGAGGAGATGACAGAAGACAAGACAGAGATTAAGAAAAATAGTCATTGTCTCAGCAACCCAGATACCATTTGTTGTATGCGTCATGAAATCAAATGCGCACATTTCAGTCCATTATGATAACCTTGATGTTTTTTGTAATTTACCTTAGCTATTTCAGGGAACTGCTTCATCCTTCTTCCACACGGTGTGTAATACCAAGTTTCACCCTTCATGCGATTATCAGTTTTCTTCACTCGAATCTCCCTCTTCCACCTATGGTTTAGAGTGTTTACCATTACATTCCTGTCATAATATATTTTTTGGACACAAAAGTATGGTCAAGATCCAAGAGCTATAATACAGTAGATGTGGATTGTACTACTACTACTACTACTACTACTAATGTAGTAGTAGTAGTACAATGCACACATTTTGCAAACTTTAATTAAAAAAGGATTTTTGGGACCTTGGACAAAATCTGAAAAGGACCCGACCTCTCATTAGATCCTATAGGAGGACAATTTGGTGATGCAAAATATGATTCATAGTATCTCCATAATTAATCTGTGCTATCACAGACCTGTACATCTTTAATTGAAATTAACTCTTCGACAAAAAGACTGGTTTCCTTACTGAATTATAGTTCATTGCAGTTATAGTATAATTACCCGTGCAACAATGGGAACTGGACCTGATCTTCTGTCGCAACCCTTCGTCTGTTAGATTCACCTGGAAAAATGTACACAACCAGACTTTGTTTGAGACTATTAACCTTTGGCATCATGTTTCAACTAAACACCATCAGATGATGTGCCCTTCCTAACAGTCTTTATTACCTGTAGTTGAGCTGTCGTCATCATTTTCCTCAGCATCATCAGCCGTTGTTGTTTCAGCATCTTGTTTAGGTGTTTTAACCACATCGCCATCTTGGTCTTGTTTCTTGACTCTTTTCACCTTTTTCAGTTTCTCTCCTGCTGTGTTAACAGCTGAAGCAGCGTTGGCCAAAACAGCTTCAATCGTGGCTGTAATTGAATCAACCTCTCCTGTCTGAGACCCAGCGTCTCCAGATACTTCTGATGTTTCTTTTGCATCCACTTCAAGGACCTTTTTCCTCTTTCTGCCAGCGGACCTTTGCTCTTTAATGCCTCCGCGTTCAAGCTTGATTTTCTCCACTTTAGGGGTTCGAGTCCGAGGTTTTCGCTGGGCCTCCTCTGGAACTTGTAAAAAGAAGGGGGAAAAACAATTACCTTAAACAAAATGAAACATTTCTAAATCAAACGTTTGTTGAAACTGTAATGTCAAATACCTGGGCTTTTAATCCATATTGTCTTTGGAGTTCGAGGTTTTCGTGGTTTTCCTGGTGTTGCAAGATGTCCTCTTGAAGCCGAGACAATCTGATCTGTTACAGGTTGAAGTGGGTGTACAGCAGGGCTCTGTACTGGGGTACTGAAAGCGATGAAGTTCTCATCTCTCATGTTGAAACTTGGCAGAGTCATGGACTCATCAACAGTGGTTTTAATTTTTATCCGTCCAGCCAAGTCTGGGGTATCGTGTCCTCTGGTCTCCCACTCTGCTTCAGGTACTAATTTAAGATGAAACAATGACATTAGATTGTGTTAGCATAAATTACACTTAATTGGTAAAATAATTTGAATAAAAGATAGGAAGACCAAGAACTCAAAAGGAAAGAAAAAGAGACAAGAGAAATGTGGAGATACATAATTCGTCATACATTCATCTTAGTAAAGACAAAACTCATGTTAGACTCACTGCTTTCGCATGAAACAAAATTGTTAACCATTAGAGAAATAAATCATATCTTTATCGGTGTTAAAATTGGGACTGTGGCGACAAATAAATTCAAGATTGGGTGACACTGTGTAGAAATGCATCCAAGGATTCCACTTAGGGTTGTGAGAGTGCAGGTGCTCTCTCATCCTCTTCTTAAAACATGCTTCACTGCCCCCATGTCACTTACAACCGTGTTGTGAGTGACATGGGAAGGACCGCTGACTGAGGACTCCGCTATCCTTTTCTCAGATGCAAACACAAGCAAAGCTTTATAGCATCAGTATAATGGTAATGTGTAATTTAATACTGCATATGAAAATGTATCTGTATAATTTTAAAACTCGGTATACCACCCAGCCCTAATCTTAGTTACTATTTACAGCTTGTCAAATCACTAGATAGTATTTGCATGACCAGGAACGTTAAACTCTACCTTGATGGCCACTATGAGATTTGGACCCATCACTTGCATCGACAGAGTGCTCTTCCATCAGTGCGCTGCTGTTCAGAGAAGATTCCAGCATGGATGCCCCCATAACATGGCAAATGTTCCTGGTCTCTTCTGCCTCAGATGTTTCCTCTCCTCTGGTGGAATCTAACATGTCATCTCTGGACTCTTTCAGAGAGAAACTGCTGTCTCTAGTGGTGTCAAATGCAGTAGATGGTTCTTCCTCAGCATATGAAGTGCTGTCAAACTGAGAAGTCTCACTTCTCAGGTGAAAGCTGTTGTCAAAGTGAGTGGAGTCATCTATGCAGGAGCTGTCACCTTCTAAAAGAGACGTTTTTTCAAAAACAGGGCTGACTTCAATCTTAGAAGGGGTGTCATGTGATAAATTGCCATCAGATTGAGAAGCAGCATGTTGGGAGTTATCAAAACTATCTTCAGTCAGATGTTCTACCCTCGTGCTGTGAAGCTGTGGGGACTTTCTGAATGGAGTTTGCCCCAACATGGAGTTTTCTGTTTCTGAGATATCAATAACCGTACTTTGCATTTGATTCTTTTTAACATCCTTCGATTTACTCTTGGCAGTTTGATCAGAAGCAACTGTGGTCTGCAAAGACTTTCCAGAAAGATCAGAGAAGGATTTGTGACAGAAGACGTCAGATTTAGGAGTCTCAGCTGTTTCCACCTTCTGTGGTGTCTTGGAGTTTGAATCAAGCCGAGGGAGGTATTCTTCTGCTTTTTCATTTCTCTTATTACCCAGCACTTTCTCATTATGACCATGGTACTCTGACTTGGGAGACAACTGTACACAAGGAGTGGTATTAGGTGGATGCTGCTCAGAGTCAGAACCTTGGACCATTCTAGAGGACGTACCCATTGTAGGAGGCAAAGAAACAAAGGCAGGAGGGGTGGGCACAAGTGCAGTCCTGGAGGCTTGAGTGGTTAGAAGAGGTAGGGTAGGCAGAGGTTGGACTGTAGAGCTTTCATGGGATACTGCAGAGGCAGTGGGAATACCAGTGTCAACAGCTGGAGGAGTGTGTGTCTGGTGATGGTATGTGGGCACAGGTGCACATGGTTTATTTACAACAGAAGGTGCAACAGATACAGACATGGAAGTTGCAGATGGGGATGGCGATGGACCCGGACCAGCTGATGAATAATTTGCCCGCACTGATGTTATGGTAGATATCAATTTAGGAGGACCTGGCTTGTCATGCCGAGCTCCAGATGTTTTGGGAAAGCGAGACATGTAAGACCCTTGAACCATCTGCTGAAGAGACGAGATGGGAGCAGAAGTTGAGATAGCTGTACTAGGTCCAGAAGCTACAGGAGGCAATGCTGAAAGACGGGTCATTGACTCCGAAGGAGAAGAGACCAAAGGTACAGAGGAGAGTGTGGCAGGACTAGACTCATTATTACTCGAAGCTAGAGGTGTAGACAATTTTTGAAAGGAAGAGGACCTTGCTGACAGATTTTTGGTTCCAGCAGGTGCTACTTCAGTTTCAACAGAAGGGAGAGTTTTAAGGCCTTGCACAATTACAGGAGGAGACGGAACAGAGGACACACTGGGGGATGCTGAGATTTGTGACTGAGTAGATTCCTCACAAGGGGATGAAACAGTCGGGGTTCCAGGTGCAGATGTGGGAGATCCAGAGACAGTTGGGGCTGCAGAGGCCTTGGTTAATGATGTCGACACAACTGCAGGGGATGAAGACATGGAGAGCTGAGATGACGGGCATGGTGGAGATGGATTAACTTCTGCATCTTTGACAGGAGAGGCCAGCTCTGGACACTGAGCTGCTGTCTGGTCAGACTTCTGTCCATGATCATTCACAGGTCCCACATGAGCCGCAGCTGTTTTGGATGAGTAACTGTCAATTTTGGGTAGCTTTTGGGCAACAGGTGCCCTTTCGCTGCCATTAAAGCTTGCATCAACCTCTTTGACAGCTTCCGTTGTGTGCCCTGAAAGACAATCAACAAAACAGCAACACGGACTATTGTTATTCACAATAGACACAGATATTTAAAGTGGAAAGGAAAACACTTACAGACAAAAACATTTAAAGAAAAACCCATTACGCACAATACAAGACAAAACTAACAAAAGATTTAAAGGGGATTCGAACAGCAGCATTTGTCTACTTACAATAGAATTATTTATGTGAATCTGTAGGCTTGCTGTCCCAAAAACCACAAGTCAGCTCAGTCAACTGAGTTACTGTATTGAGTCAAGCACTAAGATTTGTCCTTCATAATCAACTTTGTCTTGACATATAACATCTTTACAACACAGTCTATTTAAGGTCATCATCTATAACAGACGTAGTTGTTTATTTTCTAGTCATAAACATCGGGAGACATTAAAAATCTTTTCACTCATTAATCGGTGGATACATCAAAAGCTATGCCAGCGTTCACAAACTCTTAGGGTTAAAGTGGGCAAATGAAACACAAAAGAACTCAAACTTACACTTTAAGCAAGCAACAAAAACAATTCTTACTGCAACACTTAAATAAAGCCTCTTTTTAATTTACTGTAATGAATGAACGCACAGCTCAAGCTCAAAAAGGACTGAGTCACTGCACCTGAGTCTACCCAAGAAAAAACAGTAAATTCATAATTACTTTTAATACAGAAATGCTACGTTTTATAGATTAAAAGTTTTCATTCAGCATTGACTATCCCTCGCACTACTCCCTCAGCGACAACTGATTTTTCTTGCTTGCACACATTGAAGCAAACAGTCACACACTGACATCAGCTGGTCTAACAATGGTACTACATCTCTATTAGGCACTGACAGGTAGATCAGCACCATTCATTCATTGGCATCAACTAGTAATTAAATTTGTTCAGTAATACAACCTTTTTTCCAATATATTAATTATTTAAAATGTGATTAGATTGTGATGGGGAGTTATGTGCCCATTATGATACTAAATCATAATGGGTACATGACTCCATTATGTCCTCATTACACGAAAGAGCACATCTCTTCATTTTAGAGTTTCGAACCAGGAAACGTTTAGCGGGACTGCTTCAAAATTGACAGCAATCATTAAATAAATGTCAACAACAATTGTTTGTCAATCATTCTACTCTGATTAAAGTGATGAGCATAGACTGCTCACCAAAAATACTGCCAGCAAGGTTGTAAGCACTTAGCTGCTTTTAGCTGAATAACAAAACGTACTTCAACAACTGTGCACAGATGCCACGTGAAACTCTAATGCAACCAGGAAGAGTGCAATGTCAAGTTCAACCAAAGAGGAAGAAGAAAAACCTAACTATCAAGATTCATGAGGAAATAAATGCTGCAATATCAAAATGTAATCAACTACCTAAATCATTTAAGACATGTCAGTAATAGTAATTTATTTCTACAGAAAGTGGACTGAGAAGATCAAATAAGCATAAACATTGCTTTCCCCGGAAAACAAAGTGTAAACTGGTCACCTTGAATGACAGAAGACATTTTGTCATCTCTGTTGTGGCTCTTGGGTGATCCACTATCCTGCACCTCTGATGGTGACATCACTGTTGCAGAGGACATACCCACAGGCAGAGGGCTGCCAGTGCCTGCTCTGCCTAAACTGGGGTTTTGAGGGCTGCCACGTGGAGGGGTAAAACTCTGGCCTGCTGGGGGCATCAAGTGAGTCTGGCCTTGAGGCTGCGACTGTTGTGGTTGCTGTTGCTGCTGAGGGGGAGACGACATGGCCGGGTGCTGGGGCTGATGCTGGTAGAAGGGCATCCCATTAGGCATCATGCCATAATGCTGTGGTTGCTGGTGGTGTTGGTGTGGGCTGCGATGTGACTGGAGGTGTTGCTGTGATGGTTGATGGGGTGTGGGCTGTAAGGACTGCTGCTGCTGGTGATGTGGTGACGATGTAATACCAGGGTGTGCTGAACTCTGGTAGGTGCCATATACACTGTGGGAATTATAACCCATCTGCTGTTGGCCTGGGTTACTCCTGTTCCAGTACTGACTCCCAGTAAGAGGCATGTTTGGTGGACCTGCCACAGGGGGCTGATGAGAGCTTTCAATACCCCCATTAAGCTGGTACTGTCCAGGACCCTGGAAGTGGTGCTGTGACTGAGGCTGCGCCATCCCAGGTGTAGGCTGCTTCTGATGCATTCCATGACCTGGAGATGTGCCCATGGCTGGACCATACTGAGGGTGCCCTCCCCACAGGTAGTCATATCCAATGCTACTCTGGTGGTGGTTGCTCATGTGGGGGTAAGGAGCTGTTGGTGGGTGGGAACTGGGCACACCAGACCCGAGTACAGTAGTGGTGCCATTCACATTAATCTCGCCATTCATATCTATCAAACATAAGAACATACATTTAGTTAAAAATTTTACAATTACAATGACAAAACAATGAGATTGTTGATAATGATTGCAGGATATATGGAAAGTCACATCAAATAATTTACATGCCATATGGTGGGAGGAAGTAAGTGTAGCTCCATGAACTTAAATATGACTACATACAGAGTACTACGCATACGTTTAAAAAAACACACTAATTCCACTCAGGATAAGTCTGCTGTCCACGCTACCAAGCATTTTCAAGTCCTGAAAAAACAAATAAGTAGGACAACACTGCTACAATTAGTCCCTGACTGGTTCCTATGGGCCATAACTTAAGCATCAGCTGTGCAGCTCATTTTTTTGTTTCACAACAGAAATCATGCGCACTCCAATGACCATGTGATACAGCATATGTTTTCAGGTGTGCAAGTATGGACACAGATTATTATTTCTGATATGGCAGTAAAATGCTTGATGGTGGCTCATTGGCATATCTCATTGTGGCTTTCAATTCCCGGCTCCGTCAGTCTACATTCCAATGTGTCCTTGGGCAAGACACTTAACCTCATGTTGTTCTTGGCAGCTGTGTGAATGGGTATGAGAGCTGTACTGTATGGATGGGTGGGTGAGAATGGGTGAATGACAAAGCTGTAGTGAAGACTAGAGTACTATTATGTAAATACAGGCCATTTACCATAGAACAGATTAAGTAAAACTCATTTAATCCACAGGCAGATGCTGGTCGAAGGTACAAAAAATACTTACTCTTCCCCTGCTGAGGAAAACTCATGGAGGACCCGTTAGTATAAAGAGAATCCCCTGAGGAGAGTTTCAGTCCTGAGTTTGGTGAAGAGTGGGTGCCATAGTTAAAATGATTATTTGACTCCATCTAAAAAACAAAAAGAGTAGAAATAAACACAAAACATGAACTCTAATACTCAGTTTTTATGGCTGTTAATTCAGGTGCATATGCACTGTATCACCACCATATGGGTCATACGTCTGTTATTTAATTCATTTCTCTTTTTTCCCCTTCCAGTTTTGGAAAATAGTCGACGTTACGTAAGACGTAAGATTTCCTCAATGAAATACCAATCATAAATCATTTTTGCCAACCGCAGCTTGTTGTAACAGACGGCACCATTTCGTTCCAACAACAACCGTCAAAATGTCGCAGCCAGAAGCAGCAGAAGACGCCAGGCCCGAGCGAGCCGTAATCGACAAGCGGAATATTACGATAGTCGCTCATCATTAGCGCTGATGAGGCACTGCTAACATGGGCTCAGCCTCCTCACTCTGATATTAAAAATGGTATGACCGAGCAGATGCGTCCGTACCCATGAGCCGGCGGCCTAACAATGGAGGGATTAGCGAGAATATGTCACAGTCACGCCGAGGCCCGAGGAGCTATTACCACATCACTTCATTATCATCTCAAAATAAAGTAGCCATATCAATGGATACGCGAGTTCCGAATTCAACCAGGAAGGCCGACACAAAAACGGGCACCGCGTTAGCAAAGCCACGCTAACTGTGCTCTAAATACATTTCACTTTAAAGCGCTGCTGCTCCAATGAGCTAGCAGCTTAAGTAAAAACTAACCCGATAACAGGTTTGACGAGTGGGTTACTTCAACGTAACACACAAAATAAATATATAATACCAGCCTCACTTCCAAGGTTATTTAGCTAAAGCATCACAATAGAAGCTAACCAACGCACGCTAGCCAGGTGGCTAACTGGTAGCATCCTTAATGTTTACCGGAGTCAGTACGGCTGCTTACGCTGCGATGTTAGCTCATAGCCGGACAGCAGGTACCGCAACCACACTGGTTTAGATCCATGGTGTCTCCATCGGCAACGAGGAGCGCCCCGAGTGAAAACAAATATGAACCGGTTCAGATGGGGTGACTAACTATAAGTCCGTTGTTAACAGATGGAGGCGTGCTCCCTCTTTTGTTCACGGGCTAACGTAAGCTAGCAGCCAGATGAAGTTACATTGTTTACGCTGCACGCGCACAGACAATTTTTTTGCAGAACATCATCCTCCCACACTGTCGCTACCAACCACCATCAAAAGTTTCCCCTGCTATTTCACTTAAAAGCTGGCCAACCTTTCAGTCCATGGGGGTGTTGGACGGCGCAGATGTTTCTAAACTCTTCGCCTTGGACAGATGTGCGGGTAAAGATGCGACAGCGATAAATAATAAACAACTATTAACCCAACCGTTGGGTTTTAAATTAGCAAACATGGCTGGTGTGGTCCGGTGCAGCCATGATCACAGAGCTGAGCGAGCGGTGTAAAGGTCCCAACAATAACCACACACATCCGGTCACCTTTCCTCGTCACACTTCACAGCAAAACAACAACAACAACAACAACAACAACAATAGTACAACTCAGAATACTTTATTAACTTTAACTCAGAATTCATTTAATTTAAAAGACAAAAATACTCACCCCACGTGCAATATACTGTACTTTTACACAGTGTAATATACATTTATAATATATCATGTAAATATCAAGCCCATATTGTATATATACTGGTAACTGTCTATAATTGTAACTTTTTAAACTGTGGGAATAATAAATCTTATCTTATAATACTAGCAAATACAGACACATTCAGAAAAGTACAAATATAAATGTGACATTCACAGTGCATGAAAATTGAATTCACAAATTAGGTCAAAGTAACTGTCAACCAAACTAAAATTAAAAGTGCAATCTTACTTAGTGGAAAGAAATTGAACAGCCTAGAATTTATCTCAAATACCTCAAAATGTAACCTTTATTTTCATGATAACTACTCAGCCACTTTACATGGGATTCTTCTACAAATAATGTCTTTTACAAATTAAATGTATGTGTACATAAACCCAATTTGGTGCATAATGTTAGTTAATGTATCAATAATTATAACTGTGCTAATGATTATTGTATGTATTATCCAGTTGACTGTAGTTGTGATTGATTGTAGTTGTGATTGACTTTAATTGACTAAATTTAATTAGTATCACTTTCCCTGGAAACGGAAAAGACAAATATTCCACTTTCTGTTAAACACTAATTAAACAAAATTGAGTGTTTGTTGTTTTAAGATCAAATAAAAAAATAAAGCAGGATTTAATTACACGCAATTAAATT